>NC_053410.1:24115557-24360557 GCF_016859285.1 Xiphias gladius
TTGCAAAGCCTTCCCAGGGATAGTAATACCAGAGACCAGTAAGAGTGACCAAAAATGTCTCAAATTTTTGTTTCATTTGATAATGTGAGCTTAACATTAGTACAAACCAATGGTGATATTTATTCTGTATAGTGATTTAAATTTACTTAAGTTTATCTCTATATACCCACAATTAAACCTGGTATTCATAATAGTTATGAATTCAGGCATAATTTAACTTCGAATTTTGGCCTCAAAGGCCCCTTAGTAAGCCCAGTGACTGTTGTGCGCATTTGTAGAGAATACACATCCAAGCATACAGGTTCAAAGCCAGGGTGGTTAATCATGCAGTCTGGAGGGGATTGTAGCTGGTTCATTCTTCTAAAAACCTAATGAACAGGAGAATTTGTAATCTTTGATAACAGAATGTAATGATTTTTGCAAATGTGAACATTATTTGATAGTTAGACAATTCTACCAGGGGAGTCTCCTTGCAGCTACATTCTCATGTTCAGTGGGTATCATTGCAGTTACCACAGGTACACCTTTATGAGGAAAAAGTAGCATTAGTAAATTACATCATGTAAACTCAACTTTATCAGTTAGTAACAACTACACAAGGAAAGTGCTAGTTACGTAGCTACAAAGTTATAGACTTACTGCAATCGGTTGCTACCTAAATGCAATAGCATCGGATTAAGTGTATAGTAACTAAAGCTATCATTACATGAATTGAGTTTTTACACCTACCATTTTTATGAAATAAATAAGTGTGAATTAGTTAACAGGCCACTTTTTTTACAACTGCAGATACAAAAAGAGAGGAGATGTAGATCTATGTTGAGATAGTTTTTGCTTGTTAAAATCACATTTATATCTTCTTATGGATATTAAAACTTCAAACTTAAGGCACTGGAAAACTGTAAAATATGGGACCTTTAATAACCTTTCAGCCATTATTTGTGTCTGCAGGTTGTTATTAACTCAGATCTTTACTCACTTGGACTTTGGTGGCTGGGCAATAAGAGAACAATGTTCAGAGAAATGTATGTAAGAAAATGAACCCTAAAAAATATTAAAATGAAAGGGACAAATACCACTGGGGATGTGGTAGGACACATGCGATGTCACTTGTCATGAAGTGTTGAAAAATGGCAGCCGACGAGAACACCAAATCTGTGTGGAGCCCTAACCCTAAGAATCCTCAAATTAATACATGAAATAAACATAAATAGCATATCTACATCATACTTTCAGCATGGTTTTCCATATTCCAATTTAACTGGAGCCATTACCTTTACATCATCTTGTTGCACCCTCTTCTTCAGCAAGGGTTTAAGGGCACCTGACTGGAGATTTCGTGCCACCAATTGTTTATGTCCATTTGCCCAACTCCTAAAATTCACGTAACAGCAGTGGATGGAAATTCACATTAATTCACATTTTCTTTTGGTGATTTTCTGAAAACTTGGTTAAAGTCAAGAATTGGGTTAAAGCAAGATTTTTTTCTCAAAATTTGGAAAGAACGGATCAAGAAAGCACCAATCCTGCATACAGCAGTTGCCTACCTTTATATGGCAGTCATTTTCTTGCCTGGGTTCAAGGTACTAGTAACACACAGTGACATTTCTCCCAATAAGTCAAGCCATGCTATTTTGATGAATGTGTTCAGATTTAGATAAACTATATGGCTGACTGCTGATAATAATAATGATAATAATTTGGGGGGGCAAAGACACTTTACACAAATCCCCCACACCCCCCACTCCACCACCACCACAAAAAAGAACACAAAATACCAAATAAGCAGTCTAAGGCAAGGAGAACAGGTGAGTTTTGTGATATCCTTTTATCTCTTTTATTGGTGCATTTTGATGGCATTATTCCAGACTTCTGATCTTATGTAAAATTCATATGTGGACCGTTAGTTAAAAAGTTTGTGTAGCCCTAACACAGAGAATAGCATAAAAGTGACAGACATGCCCCAAAACACATATACTGTATAGAGTCATAGTATAGTTTTTAGAAGTTAATGCCAAAGTCAATAACGATGGAAGCAAAATCAAAATGTGAAATATATAATAAGGACAAATGGTAATTATAAAGATAGAGTGCATCTAATTACGTCCCCTGTCAGCAATATATGTTTGAGAATTAGGCATTTGAATAGCAAAACATCAATTTGGCATTTATGTGATGGGACTATACAGTTTATCTGGCATGTGGTTCAATATTTGAACACCAAGATGGATATGCCTTCACTCCAAAACAAGGCAACAGAAAACATATCATCACCCACCCTCAACAGTCGCAATTTATAAAAATTTGAAAAGAGCTGAAGTTTCATGCCTTTTATCCAATGCAGAGGCAGTTTGCACTGCCCTTTGCACCCTGTGCTGACATTTGTTTGAGCTGTTTTTCAATTTTAAAATGCTTCAATTTCTTCTCGGTCTAAACAGTAAAGAAATTAATCAAAATGCTTTCCAAGGATTTCAATTTGGGGGTGATTTGACTATGGTGTAAATCAGTGATCTAGTATTTTAATCTGTAGATCAAACATGGCTTTGCGGTAATTCAAATGCCATTCCAAATTGCTTACAGGTCATATGACAGTAGTAAAATGTTAGACCTATTAACTGGACCAATCAGAGTTAATTTCAAAATTGTACAGCAGCCTGGAGATGCATAATTCCAATTAGTTTTTGTGAATACCCTGTCTGAGGTATCGTGCGTGGGAGTTTTGTTAAACAACTGAATGAATAGAAGAGGATGGGTCAATACTTTATAGTTAGTTATGTATAAGAGCTCCTGACCAGGAGTCAAAGAGAGGAAAAATTAGCATTGTGATACTAGCAGGTGAATTATGAACACCTCCGTGGACAGAAGGAGCACCTCTGGAGACTAACTGACCTGAAGATTCACCCGGAACAACTCGAGCATTCACAATGACCTGGCTGTCACCAGCCTCTGAGCGAGAGAGAGTGAAGTGAGAAGGAGAGAGAAAGGTAGGATAGAGTTACTGCTGGGCGTGTTTGGTTCCAAGCACCCTAACCTTGCGAATATGCCCATTTGTGCCTGAGTCAAAGGGTAACTCCATTGATTTTACACATCAAAGAGTGTTTTGGGGAGTCTTGGGGGAGTACTACTGCATATGTGAGTAGACTTGTATAACATCTTTTGTGGGTCCAGAGGGAGCTGCGCGAAATCGGATGTATTACCTCAAGTGATGTCAATTGAGTTAGTGTCAGTTGGGGCTGAAGACTGCAATTTGGAACTGACATAAAACTGGAAGTGTATAGTTAGAGAGAAGTGAGCTTACCAAACGTCTGTAGTTTTGCTATAAGTAATGTAGGCACCAGGTTTTTACAAGAAAAATAATGCATGGAATGAAAAAGACAATATCTCTGGTTCTGCTGCATTGATTTTGATCTTTTTTTTAACAGTTAATTTAGATTTTGGAAGTGTTATTGGAGTGTAATGCTAAATCAGTGGAGTACTCTTTTAACTCACACGCACCAATACAGATTTCTATGCTTGTTAGGCCTTTTTATTGCCTACATTCATTTTCTAAACTCTGACCTAAATCTACACCTGTGTAGAATGTATAGTAAAGTTATGTGGTCAGTAGAATCTACTTTTATCCTCTTGGAAGTGTGAGTGTACTCAGCAAACATGCCAGTCTGCCCATTAGATTATTAGGTATCTTGACCATGGAGGTCATTCTTGATCACAAAAACAGTTTTTTGAATAAAAATAAATGAATAAAATCGCGGTCAACTCACTAACTTTTTTCTGGAGGTTTCAACCATTATCTCTTGGTCTACATCAGCAGAATGAGTTTAGAGTTGCCATGGAGACGGAAACCTAGTTTGTCATCACATGAGTATGAAATGTGTTATAACAGGAGGGGAAGATGGTATCATACTGTGGTGGTCTTTGGCACTGGATTTGAAGGTCCTCATTGATCGTTCTCTGGCCTTTCATTGATTCCTGGTCAATTTCCTTTGACCCCTTCCCAGTCAGTGCTGAGGCTGGTTTTAGGCTGATGTTCATTCTCTCTTTTCTCTTGCTGTCTCACCAAGGTGGTGTTCCGTGCAGGTGTTGCAAGTGATGTCATACACCAGTCCAGTCTTCCTCTCAGATTGGACGTGTCTTTAGGGTGTACCAGTAGAGATCTTAAGATGTTTAATGGTTTGTGGTAAGTGCTGAGAATTTAATGAGATATGTCCAGTGTTGACATAATACCCTGAAGTTGGCATGGGAGAAAGCTGAAAGCTGATGGAATGTCCCAAAAGGGTTGGTCTGGGTAACATGAATGTGCTCTGTATATTTCGTGAAAGTTTTCCCATTAGATTTTGATATTACTTGTGTCCAAGTTGAAATTGTGACCTGACAGTAGCAGTTCACCAAAATCAAGGAAACACCATGGGTACCATGAACATCCATACCATAATGGTCAGTATCTATTGTAACTGTCATGTGTAACATCCAACAACAGAGAGGCAAGAATATCTGGGCTCAACAACATTAAAGAGATCTTTAAATAAAAAATATCAAACTATCTTTACTTGAGTGAAGTTCCCTTTATTATTAGTATAGTGCTGCTGCAAGTTATTGCGACCAAACCAAATTCTCACATGTATCACCCTCATCTATTTGTCTTTAAGAGGACATTAGATTCTCAAAAGTGTGGAAAATCTTTCCAATATTATGTATTTCAGATGGAGACAGGATAGAGATGGATGGGTGGAGGAGGAGTGATGGTGGTGGCCGGTCTGGGCAGAGTTTGTGAAGCTGAAATAATGATGATGCTGATAGAGTGCAGAGCATGCATCCAGTGGCACAGCTGGCAGTGGCTGGCAAAGGTGGCCCAGTTAGCCCAGCTAGCTGACTGGCCTCCACTGGACCACGCACAGATGCCCATTTACTGCCCTGCTGATGATACCCCTGGGGCATAACACACTCACACACACACACCAAGGTATTTAAATACACACATTACACACAGAGACATAGATATGACCACACGTGCAAAACACACTCACACACAGACACATACCTTAACCATATTTTGATTACAGCACATGAAGATGCACACACACACACACACACACACACACACACACACACACACACACACACACACACACGTATATACACAGCTGTGGCTCTTTCATTTTATATTCTTGCAGATGCACACACACACACACACACACACATTCACACTGTGTTTTACTAAAAACACATACACAAACACACTCATATAGTAAAGGAATGACTAAATGATATCCAAACATCACTAAAAGCGGAATTTCCACCAAAAAAATGTCCCCACTCACACACATATGCACAAACTAACACAAATATCATGCTGCTCAGCCAGTATGTTCCAGCAATCACTACACAAACCCTGTGACTGCCCACACACACCCACACCACAAACACATGCACACAGAGAAACACACACACATACACAAACTGCAGTTCTTACCTCAGGGCAGAGATGTGCTCAGATGTTTCCGGGGCAGTGGGCAGTCACGAGTGTGTGTGTGTGCCTGACAGCTGTTTGTGTGCATGTCCATGTGTCTGTGTGTGTGTTGGCGCGGTGCCCTAATTTGACAGAGCTGGAGCAGTGGTTGATCCCCAGTGCAGTTGATTTGGCTTGATGTTGACCCTACAGGCCTTGTCAGCTCCAACATGCTCCCTGTCTCCTCATGTAGCCTGGCGCAACGCTGAGTGGACACACACATACACACACGCCCAAAAAAGTGCACACATTAACACTTTATTTAATAATAAACATTATTTGTTTATTGAGGTATTACCACCATTTTGTGTGTTGCTATATGCAAGTCGCACCTCACACCATTTTACCTTGGAGGTTTTGTTTTTTGTATTTGTTTTTATATTGATATTTTAGATTTTAATTTTATATTTATAACATATATTTGGTTATATATTGATTTCAGTGTATAATTTTTTTTTTTTTTTTTTTTTTTTTTACCATTTGTACTATTTAGTTATTAACAACTGACTCTCACTTTATTATTCAGTTTGTACAAATTGATTTACCATTCTTGGTGTTGCTTGTGATACTGGTATGATCCAGATTTATGTTATCTCCTCACTTATGTTTATTCTCTATACCAGTGGTTCCCTAACCTTTTTGGCCTATGACCAGTAATGGGCAGTCATACATTACTTAGTAATGCATCACAGTAATGTTATTACTTTTTTCAGTCACAAGCAGTATAATGGATTACAATTTGAAATTCAGTAATTACATTACTATCACTAATCCCAGCAACAGTCCTTTACTTTGACTTTTGGGGGTGTGTTATTGGCTGGCTGATGTGGCAAATGTTAGCCACAAGTGCACATACATTCAGGGGTCACCTTTTTTTTTAGAGTTGGAGAATGTGTGACTGCGCCTCTGAGGTCAGGACTACTAGAGAGCTGTGTGCAGTCACTGAGGCTAAGCTAGGGGCTGGATAGTCAGTAAATCCCTCCAAATTGTAGGGCTGCCTGCTTGTTTAACTGCAATGTTTTGTTTTCTCTTACAGCATAGAACAGAAGCAACATGTGAAAGTGGAGGATTCAGAGTTTTTTAAAGGCACCTTTGATAAAGCTGACAGCTGAGTAATGGAAGTGAAGTAACGAGTAATGTAATGCATTATTTTCGCTGCTGAGTCACCAGTAAAGTAATGTGATCACTTCGTCAATGTAATGTCTAATGAGTGATTGATTATAGTTTTCAAGCAACTTGTCCAACATTGCTTGTGACCCCTTAAAATGCAGTAATGCAGCAATATCATCTGGAGGATTTTTAGAGGACCAAAGAGTTGAAAAGATCCATCATTTCACAACAAGACAAACAAATGTTTGACAAAAAGTTGTATTTTAATTATTAAACATAATTTTTAATCTGTCCTGACCTTCTCAATGATTTGTTGGTATGGAATTTAATTTTGTGAAAGAGGAATCCTCCAAACAATATTGTCAAGCTGGCTGATAAAATGACTGGTGACTAGCAGCCTTCCTTGTCAGACATTCTCTCGTCTGGTTCAAGATGAGGGGATGTCAAACCCTCTTGCTCTCCAAGCCCGCTGGGCTCTGAAGCAATTTTTGCAGAGCGGCCAAACCGCGATACTAAAACTTCTGTGTTCATCAGGTGACACACACTGGCCCAAAAAGCATTTTTCCCATACACAGTGACTGGAAAAGGAGCGGCTGTAAAGTGATGAATGCATTTTTCTGAGCATCACAAACCACGGAAAACAACTCATTATCAAAATTTGATCTATAAGGTCCAATAACTTTTGGAAAGTCTAGAGGAGCCATATGAGTAAATAACTTTATCCCAACTACGTGTGCGGGGAGCCAAAAGAAAAGTCGGCCGGCTTGGCCGGCAGAAGTCTCCGGCGTGCATGCGCTCAGCTGGCTTGACTGGAGAAGGGCTGCAGTGTGTATGCTCTGTGGGCTCATAACCACAGTAGTGTGAGGAAGCCCGTGGAAAACAGGATGGGCACTTTTCGGAGTAGGTGCCAAGTGAGCAACTTTCATAAGACTGCATAGGGTGCCATCTTTGAACACTGTATCTCCTTAATACATCAGTGGACTGCTCATATAGACTATAGACTTAAGAAAATTAGATGAAACAGGTTCAAATTTTTGATTTATTCCAAACACTCTTAAATTCAAATTTACCATAAACTGCCCATCATTACACTGCACAGCCCAGCATTTAATTCTATCATTCTTGTTTGTTGCAGTTCTATATGAATGTGTTACTGTACTGAGTCTATTCTTTATACAATTTTAATGTTTTATTATGTCTCTATTATGGTTTTAATGGGTTTTAGTTTTTAAGCTGTCTTGCTGCAGAAAAAAAAGTTAAGTCTTGTAAGTTAATAGAGGGAATAATTGAAATGATTTAAATTCCAATAGATTTGTTCTGCTACAGAATACATACTTACCCTATAAATTATCTCTCATTTAAAAAAAAAAAAATTCAAAAGAGAAAAAATGTATATTTTACATTTATTGATTTCGGTGAGTGTTCCTGTCTGCCCGTAACCATTCGTTCACGTTTATGTAGACAAATAAATTCTTGGTATACACCCAATCAAATAATTTCAATAAAAGTGTAATTGCATAAAGCAGTAATTGTCACTTTTCTATCACTTTTATATCATTGGTTGATGGTGAAACTGAAAGCTAGTGACAGCCAGTGAATCACCTCTGTAAGCATTGTGGGATAGCGTGTGTCACAAGTCTGACAAAAAAAAAAAAAGCGGGGGGGTTAAAATGTTTTCAAGGGTTCCTCTACATCAGACGGAAACAACACACTGGCCCATTTTATCTGCATATAACGAGCTTAACGAGGTAACGAGCTTCCAGAGAAGTGTTTACCAGGCAAAATGCATTGCTAATGTCAGTATGTAGGCTAGATAACAAATTAGCTAATAATAATATTAATTATATTCAAATTTATATCATTTTATTAATTTTTTAATCATAATTTTAAAACAAATATAAAATTACATTTTAAAATCACAGTTGACATGATATGTGACTGCACAAAGGGAGGACTTTCTAGATTTTCAGTAAATATTTATACATTGCCTATTGGTTGTGTGTAATGGAGTGACAGAATATACGGTTGGTGTGTATTTGAAGGTTGACACGTGTGCGCCTCTTCATCGATAAACAGAGGTCTAGGGCTAATTTTCCGACCCAGTGAGGTTTTTAAATAAGAAGGAAAACCCTCTCCCCTCTGCATGCCCAACACTGCTTCTTCTTCTCTCTCCATCATTCGAAAACCTCCATCTGTCTTTTATTCTCTCCTTGTTTGTTGGAAATACTTATAATGTCCTTTCTCTGGTTCCTTGTTTGTGCATTTTAATCCATTTCTCTCTTTTTCGGCCCTTAGGAGTAGTGTGTGTGTGTGTGTGTAAATGTGGATGGTTGGGTGTCAATCAGGCTGTCCCTGCTGGAACGGATCTTCTGAGGTAAAGGCCAGATTTTAATCCCTGGGTCCATCTAATCTCCTCATATTCACATCTCAGATTAACACACACACACACACACACACACACACACACACACACACACACACACACACACACACACACACACACACACACACACACACAGACATAGCGGTTTGATGCCTGTCATCGTCATCTGCTGGGTGTGTTTATGTGTGTGTGTGTGTGTGTGTGTGTGTGTGTGGGATGGTGTGTGAAAGAGTTTTTAGACTCATTCTGCCCCTCCTGACTGAAAGAGATTAATTGTTAAAAAATTAAGCCCGTCTAGGGCCGGCGACCTCTGGGTCAACTGTTTCCTCGCTTTGCTGAAACACACACACGAAACACACACAAACACACAAACACACAAACACACACACACACACACACACACACACACACACAGATCCTACTGCCATCTGCCCCGGGGTGGCTGTCCAGCGATGTCAGCGTGGTAAGAAGGGTGGGATCACAAATGAGAACAGCATGTACTATGTGTTTTAACATCAAAGGTGACTGGGTGCACTCACTCACATACAAACCCACACACACACACACACACACACACACACACACACACACACACACACACACACACACACACACACACACACACACACACGCACATACACACGCACATACACAAGCTGTCCATATATGAAACAGGGAATGGTGACTGTGGTCACTCTCTCTCTGTGCTTTCTGCTCAGGGTAAAACCCGACGTAGGCAAAGAGGGCAGTGAAACTGGGAAGTTTCTCCGCCAGGCCACATGAACGCAGACATAAACACACTGACTAATGAAACTCAGGCCTGGAAAGAGTGTGTGTGTGTGTGTGTGTGTGTGTGTGTGTGTGTGTGTGTGTGTGTGTGTGTGTGTGTGAGCGAGTGTGTGTTCTCTAAGTAGCTCCATCTGGGTAGAGGTGGCACCAGGGATGTTTACTGGAGGCTTTAGCCCATCAACTTATTGTCAACAGTTCAAGGGACTGTCAGCGCCCACGCTGTGTATATGTGTGTTTGAGGTGGAGAGCGAGAGCGAAAGAGAGCGTGTCTGGAGGGGGTTAGTGGTTAGGGGCACAGAGTGAGCGGAGAAAAGAACAGAAAACAAAGGGGATATCTGAAATTTGAAATTGACCCTCTAGATTGAAGAAATTGAGATTGTGGTTGCAGCAACCAAACATTCAAAAGTTGGTAGTAACAGGTCTAATAAAGAAGTACCAATATTAACCGATTGTTAATATGTATAGATATATATATATATATATACATATACATATATACCTCTACCACAGTCCACAAATCTAAAGTAGAGGCTCTTCCAACCTACACCAGATGATTCTATTGACTAGTTCTTCATTTATTAAAGAATACTAATAAGTGATAACTGTGTCTGGAGCTAAGAATTACACCTTGTTTTTGATCGGATTTATTTGGACATACTGTATCTCACTTTGCTGAGAGGAAGGTTCTCTCCTGTGTTTTCCAGTTTATTCCATGTGGAGAGAAACTGTGATCTAGCCACAGTACACCTAATCTAAGGTACTGTTGTGAATTAAGATATACAATATCAGTCACACACAAAAGAGATTTTTTATTATAGATCTGAGTCACTTAGAATTGTGTATCGGTAGTCCGTAACATCACCGATTGGTGAGGTTACAGGTGCAGCAGAGCACACATCTGACCACACCCAACCACACTTTTTAGTAATGCTGGGTGTGGTGCAACAGAGTGCAAAGACGACCAATGAGTGCAATGAAAGACTGCTTTTCAGTCTGGTTTTAAGTTACCCGTTAACTTCTACTTTGATCAGGAGACCAGAGTATTAAGTTAAGTTCAGTTAAACTACATTTTGATACCAAAACATGGTGGAAAAGCAGGGCAGTGTTTCCTGCCATAGCACTCTTCATTGAAAATAATGGCCTCAAACTGCACTGTGACTGGTATGAAAGCAGGGTTTACCCCAAATTTATAAAATCATTTTTTAGAGAGGGGAATGTTACATCCAGTGATGTGTTGCCTCATGGGGGCTGCGGGTGGACCTTTGCCAGTGCGTAGAAATGAAAAGAAATAAACTTTACATCAGACCTCTCCTGGTAGAATGATTCCAAAATAATATATAAAATTGGGTCAATCGACATAAAAAGACGAAAACCATAGTTATGCATAATAATGAGCACAATCCAGGCATTCTATAGAGCAGTCCAACTCTCATACCAGTAGCAACCAAGTGAGGATTCCATGCCTTGAATTGGCCTCGAGAATCAACTAGACAGCATTTTGGATGGTCCCCCTCCAGGTTCCACCTTGCATTACATGGAAGTTGAGCGAATGCAATTTCCATGTAAGATATTAATGTACCAGGTCTAATGGGGGATTATTCATATATGTGGACACTGGTGCAGCTCTGGCATTTGTATGGAAATCCAGACAAGTATTTTAGGATATAAAGGCCGGAAAGGAAGAAAAAGAAAAAGTCTGGAGACAAAATATTTGGCCTAAAACTGTGAATTTATATTTGTCCACAGTCAGATTATTTTCTTTAATTCGAAAAATCCTCACAGTTTGTTTCCTTCTTCAGTTTTCTTTTACCCACACTCTCAAACCCTGCTCTCAGACAGAATTAGAATCTAACTTTTTAAAACCACCCCTGCAATACACTTGATTATTTTACTATAGCCAAGATGCAGAGTATTATACAACGTCTGGGCATTTTTCTTCTCCTTGACTAACTTCTGAAAAATGTTCTACTTTCTTTGGCGGAGGTGGCAGTGGGGAATAGTGGTGTATCTTGATGGACTGAATCCAAGACAAGCAGTCTAATTTACAGTGGTGCCCAAGCAGACTAATGCCAAACACACATGGTGAAGCCAGCCGCCACCGTCACACAACACATGACACCGTGTCTTCATAGCCTGGCGGCCCACCCAGCTATGAACACAAAACACTGTTTTCTCATCTGATTATTATTTCTCATCTGACTCTTTTTTGTTCTTTATTGGTTTTGTTAACTTTTCCCTGTGTTCTTTTGTTATTGTGTTTTTACTAAGAATTTATGTGACTGAGGAATGAAAAAAATTATGTAGCTGTTGATGTGTACTAAGCTCTAAAACAAACCCATACACCAGTAAAGCTACAGAATGATGAAATAAAGAAAAATAAGGCATTGATACCTTAGTTTCACTATTCACTTACTTTCATGCTTCATTTTCATGCATTGCTTACACACTTAAACCATATCTTCTATTTCCGTCAGCAGTTCCATTTTAACTGCCACTTTTTTTCCAGCTGACACTTCGACGTCTTACTGTATTTCAATAATTTCAAGTGTTTCAACTGTAAATTTGCAGCAGTGTATAAATTGTCCTCAGAAAATTAAACCTCTTTGATTTTAAAAATAGAGGTGATTAGGTACGAATCACGCACTCGATGTTTTATGACTATGGCATAGGACGGAACGCTTACTCCTTTTTATATCCTGAACTTGTATTTTTGCTCCTATTAATAGTTTATTTTATATCTGTCTAAACTTCGGACGGTGTAATATTTTTAAAAAAATAGAAGATTGCTTTTATATGTAATTATCTTTAACAATTTTTTTTGTTTCTTCAGGTGTTTTATGAAACAGTTTACCATACTTGAGTAGTTCTCTATCTATTTAGCATTGATGCAAGTATTGGGAATTTATGTGATGCTTCTTCATATACATAATAAAGGCTGTTTACACTAAAGGTTGTATTAGAATAACATGAAATACACCAGCAGTAACAGTACGCAGGAGTTTTTCACTTTTATTCAACTTACCGTTTTCACAAGTTTACAATTTCTGCTGACCAGCAGCTTGTCAGACATTAATGTATGCCAAGATTAAAGGAGTTCATGAGTCCAAAATTTTGGTTCCAATCCAAAACACACCTGGGAAAAACCTATTTGACTTAACGTGCAGTAACTAACTTTTTGGGTGGACCACAACAGGGAGACCAGCCTTATATATGCGAATGTCTGTGACAGGCTGACTGACTGAGTGCGTAATAAAGTTACACCACTGGTCTGCCGAATGCCCTCGGCACCATTAGTCAGCTGGCCCAGTATTGGAGTTTCCCTATTGGCTCTTTCAAAATGGTTTGGCAAAAACATAAACTTTACTTCACAAAGCACCCAGCGACAAATGTAGCTACTTCTCTTAAAAACCTTAGCAGCCTTCTGTAGAACAGAGTCACCAGGGTTGCCCCGTGAGTGTGAGGTCAGGCTTTCCCTCCACAGGCACAACCTCTCTATGCGTCTCATTCACTTGACCACTTGGCAGCTGACACAGACGTGAATGAGCTTCTAACTTTCTGCCTGAGTGATTATTTTACGGGTAAATAAAGCCAGAATCACAGCACGGCCGTTGTGTTTAATATATGTGTCTGGTGATTTTGTTAGATGACGTTGTGGTTATAACATCAGGATTTTAGCAGTGTAGAGCAGAAGCTTGGAAATGGCTTGGAAGCGACTGCTGGTTAACATGTGGTCTTAACGGGCTTTGTTTCAGTCATTATTTCATACTTGTATCATCGTATGACAATAGTATCAGAAAGACATGTAAATGAGAACAGCTTTATTGGGAACTGGTCTGTATAAAAATACAGTAGGGGACAAGCAAACAGATAAAGGGCAGTCCAGCCATCGACTAGGTTTTGACCTAGTCTTGTTAAGAATAAAGACAAAGATGCTCAATCTGAAAGGGACATTATGTGATCAGAGCTGACAGTGAGTTGGCACAGATCCACTTAAAATGTATTAAAGAAGGACCCTACCCGACTAGACTGAATTCAGGTCTCAGGTTAGGTCTTGGTTACGAGGAATCAGGCGGACCCGTAAAGAGCAAAGATATTTTATCAGCATTACGGCAATCCTTCAAGAATAAAAATATTTACTGACTTAACGTAACAGAATGTAATAGAGTGACTTGCAGTTGTAGTATTAGATGTGTTTTGTAATTGAGTTTTGATTTTAGAGTACTATTGTATGGCTTTTTGATCCCTCTCTCCCTCTCTGAGTGAGAGCCATTCACCTCCACTCTGTAGATCTGCAGGGGCCGCAGCTGTAGTGCCCTTCATACACACATACACACGTGCACACACTCTCCCCTGTGTCCCCCTGCCCTGGGTATTAACTTCCCTCTCTGCAGCAGCTGGAGTCACATTGTGGTGAAACCTCTCTGTACCTGAAGGCATCACACATACACAACATATCCCACACAGCTCCATGCATTGTGTAGTTGTGTTGAATCTCATCAAATTCCTACAGTTTGATATTTTATAAGCTAAAGAAATTTTTCCAGGACCAGTATGAGTCAGCTCACTGGAAAACATTCTAAAATAGACAAGCCTTTTCTGTACTAAATGTGTCAGGACTCAAAACAAGCCTCTTTGCTGTTAACACAGAGGTTGTTCATGTCCATTACAGCCTGAGGCCAATCACAAGGACTCTGCTGGTTTGTTCACATTCTGTTTCTGCTGTTTGTCTGCCTGCTACATTTGTATAAATCTGTGTCCTTTTAACATTTTGTACACTATCACTCTATCACTGCATGCGTGTATTGGATTAGATACACCTATATATATAGATGTATGTAATCCAGGAATACAATATACAATCTGTCAGTGACAAGGGCTATTCTGCATAGTAGTACTTTAACTTTTGATACCCCTGAACTTTTAATGAAGTAAAATTTTAAATGCAGGACTTTTTTCATGTTTTAGTATTTTTAGTTTAGACAACAATCAACACCCCAAGGTCCACTTATCAGCTGTTCTGGAGCTTTTGTCTAACTCAAACTGCTGAAGTCGCTTATTGTCTAGGCCGAACTTTAAACTGAGACTATTTAACTTCAGCTCTAAGATTAGCTAACGTGTAGCAACCGAAAGCTACTGGCCACACCAGACCAAGTGAGGCTGAAGTAGCAAAACCCCTGAGTGTACTGAACTGAGCTAGGTCGAATTTTATTGCTTATGAATTCAAGTTTTAATTTGTTAAAAAATGTGGAATTTCTTCTTTCAAAAGTGACATAGTTAAGATGTATTTTTGAGGACCATTCCTCTTTCCTTACAGTGTAGTCGTTCTACGAAGGTATCCATTTATGGCCAGCACAGTGACCAGTAACTTACAGATGGGCATGTGAGTTTTCTATGAAAACAGACTTGAAGTAGTCCAAACCTATCCTTTAATGATTCCATTATAAAAAGATCATGTGTGTCTGCTTTAAAGTGTTTTAATACTTATGCTGCATGCATTTGTTTGTGTGTGTTTTACAGGCTACATCTGCACAGTTCAAGTGTGTGTGCATATGTGCACATAAAGTTCACAGCAGCAGTGACCCGACAAACCCAGGGATGTATGTGTTGCGCACACCACTTTTAGCCACTAAAATAAAGACGTCTGGATTTCATCCCCTCCTCTCTCTCTCTGTCTCTCTCTCCCCGCTCTCCTCTCTCTCCTTCTCGGATATTGATCGGGCCGAGCACTTTGAGTACAAAGAGTTAAGGCCTGAAAGGCGAAACAGCCGCGATTTCAGAGAAGTCATGAAAGTTTAAAATGCCTTCTCTTTCAGCCGGGTCCAGGGAGACGTGTTCGCTGTGCGAGTGACCCCCGGGCGCATTTGGAGATCCAATGGTTGAACCTTGCTCATCCCACGTTGAACCAGTCAATACCTATTATTAGCTACTGCCTGCCCTCTGCTACAGGGCCTGATGAGCCAGAGAGAGGGAAAAAATACCTTCTGAAGGCCTAGAAGTGGCGAGAGCTGTGCCTGTTTGAGTGTATGTGTGTTTTGTGGTTTGCCAGTGGAGGGCGAAAGTATGAGCATGTTGTGAGCATGAGGAGTGAGTCTGACAATAGTAAGTGTGTGGAAGCATTTTTTGTGCTTTGTAATGTGTGTATGCAAGTGGCTGTGCAAATGCAAAGTGCACATGTGCAAGAATGTGATTACTTGTGTGCAAGTGCGGCTGGCTATGTGTATATTTGTGCATTTGTGTGTGTCTTCGGAAATGGCAAGTGTATCTGTGTGTCTCCTTGAATTTGTACATACATGTATTGAGTGTAGTTTATATTGCATTGTAAGATGTTTGTATATATGTTTTTGCCTTTGCCAGTTTAAGGAGAAAGTGGGACCATATAAATTTTATGTATGTAGTAAGTATGTTTTGTTGTATGGATACAACCTCATGTGTGAACACTAAATGTGTGGGTTGCATAACTGCAGGTATCCCTAGATTCCAGTGATGTGTGTAAAAGTGTGTTATGTGTGTGTGTGTGTGTGTGTTTAGCACTACTGGTAAAGAGATATGCCTATTTGTGGGTTAACTAATGAAAGAGCAACCCTCCTTGTGACAGAAATAGGCCACAAAGGGTTATATTATTACTAAGGGGGAAACATACAAGCTTGTTCCATTCAATTATTATTGAATTACTGACCTAATTACATAAACATGTAATTACTACACTTCTTTTACAAGGCTACAACTATAAAAAGAGCCACACACAAAAGCACACACTTTCTCAAATGTAACTTTTATGAGGAACATTATGTCAATTGTGCTTTGTAATGATTAATATGAACGCTTAACGTGCTGTGAAGCAATTCACGTGCAACTGAATAGTTCCTGGATGTGACTGTACACATAATAATTTTGTTTCCATTCGTGGGTTAAGCCATTTATTTTTATGGGGAGATTAAAATGTGAAAATGGAGCATGTAAGTTTAAAAACACAAATCATTCCCTCCACATGATGCTGAATACATATCTATCTAAAATACATCGACATGTTTCATTTTACATGTATATTGGCAATACTGTAATATAACGAACAATAAGAATTAATTTCTGATGGGGTATACTTGACATTTTTCTCAAATTTTTACCTTGAGGAACATAATGCTAATATAGCATATAGATTGAATAATTGATTAATTAAATACAGTAGAACTCACATTTACATCCAGTTTTGTTGGATAAACATGTACATTGATAATTGTGTGTATTTTAAACCATGCCATTATAATTACAAGGCAGATGTGTTCAACTGAAAAACTTGCCTTTTACGAAGATGTTAGCATAAGGCTGAAACATGATTACATGACAAAAGTGCTCTTTCTGTCTCTTTCGGAAATAATTATAATTAACAGTAATAATGTTTATTTATATAGCAGTTATGAAAACCACAGATTACAAAAGTGCTTTTTTGGAAGTTAAATAAAACCAACAAATAAAAAGAAAAACATGAACATACACTAAAAAGCGATTTGAAAGAGGGTACTAATTTGCAAGTCTGAGTTCATCGAGCAGATTATTCCATAGTTGAGGTGCCGTAATAGCAAAAGCTTTGCCCCCTTTAGTCTTGTACCTCGATATGAGCAGCCAGCAGGTTATTGGCTTAGGACCTCAGACTGTCTGTAAATTGGCAAAAGGTGAGTAAATCAGAGTTATAGTTACTATAGACACTGTCTTAAGGTGGACAGGTTAGTAGAGTTGTCAGGATTTATCAGTAGGCTGCATATAACTGGATATCATATGGATAAAGATGGAAAGGAATGCCATGTCTGCCAAGTAGGAGTATACAGTGAGAATAAAATGGTTCCCGAGGATGGACCCTTGGGGTGTAAAAATTAAAAGATAAATATAAAAAATATTTTAAAAAATGCTGCAAGAGTCAGAGATATAGCTATTTCAATACACATCCACAGATCCGACCCAAACTCTTGTGTGAAACATTACGAAAATCAATACTTCTGTAAAAAAGGTCTTTCCATGTCATTTTCTCTCTCTGTATGCTCCCGTGCATCTGGTGAGACAGCGTGAGACTCAACTGTGCTAGCTAGCAGAATTCCCGAATAAATACTCGCTTTAAGCCGTTCACCTCACCAAAAAAAAAGAAAACTCCTGCACTGAAAGACATACTGCACACATTGCCTGAGATCTTTACACATCATCATGCTGGCGACACTTCAAATACTACCCCTCAGTATAAATTCAGTAAGCAAAACAAGCTGCTAAAGCAGAAGCGGTCAATCTGAGGTGAGTAACACTAACTTTAGCCGCCAGTGTTACTTCCACAACAAACTAGAGCCTAACTTCTTCCACTCAAAGGCAATAACTAAATCTATATGGTTGAATTCGTTACGGATTTTTCCCATATACCGCTGTTAGGTATACCAAACTTTAAAAGTATGGCATAGACCAAGGAACCACAGTAAAAGACAGGTTTCCACGAAATTTCAAGATTTGTAGAGTTTATTTCTGGAGAAGGGTGGAATCCCCAATCTGTACACCAATTGTAAGAAACTATGACAATTCATTTGGCAAAGAAATATTTATATTAACATTACTACTCATGGCACCTTTAAGAGAAGAACAGCTCCACAAGCCACAGATTTTAATGGAGATAAATAGGCGATGTGAAGGTGTTGATTACTGAAGCACAACAGTGATTGTGTTCGCCACAGGAAGTCAAACAAGTTAAAAATAAATTCTACATAGCAGGCTTTGCCATGTCAAAGTGCCGAAAACAAAGGAGGAATGAGGACTGCCATTTACCTCTTAAGTCTGAATCTTCTCTAAAGAAAGGAGTTAAGTTTGGCAGCGGCAGAGACAAAGTGTGGTCTGACTGAACTGAGTTTCGCCTCTCAAGACAATCTGTAACAGTTAACTGAAAGGGCAGCAATTACCGCACATCAGAAGCATCTGCGGACAACTCTGCAGAAACGCGCTGCGCGCACACCCGACCTGTCACATCACAGAACACTCGCCATTCAGTGTCTCGACATAACGCCACCTGGAGCGAGGCCCGGCGATAATGGATTAGGAAAGTCCAACTCACACTATGTCTGCCCCTCGACACACAAGCACATGTTCCACACACACACAAACACACACACACACACACACACACACACACACACACACACACTCATTCTTTCCTTCTAATTGCCCAGGATTGAGTGTGCTGCTCGCCTCCTCGACCGCCCACCTCCCCTTCCCCTCTCCGTAGCCTGTCCCCAGCTTCAGGGGCCCATCCGTCAGTCCTGTCCAGTTGGCTCTGGTCATAAATAGGCAGACAAGGCAGGCAGGCAGGCAGGCAGGGGACCTGGTCCCACGGGCTCCTGAGGACAGAGAGACACAGCACCCAGCATATGGTCCCTAAGTACTGAGCCGGAGGGTGAGTGTGTGGAAGAGTGTTCAAACAGGACACCCATGGGAGTGCGTGTGTTCAAATGTGTGTGCCTACTTGTACTGCTATCCTCATGTGGGCCGAAAAGCGAAACAAGGATAAAGAGCAGGATGAGGATGTTGTTCAGGTGCTTACTTCTGAGGCCAGTTTAGGATTAGGAATTAGGATTAGATATATATTGGATTAGGACAATGGTTAGAGCTAAAGGTTAAAGCAGTAAGTCCTTTGGGAGAATGGCTCACTTAGGATAAAGTGACCCCAGCAGCCACATCACTTGTTATTTTACTGTAGATATTTGCAACAGGTAAGCAATTTAGTGTTATCAATGTAAAATTTATCTGAAAAGTGATAAGAGGCTCTAAAGATACACAGTTTTAAATGAATATAAATAAATATCAATTTTTTAAAATATTTATTCAATAGCTAATTTAAATTGAATCATATATAAATATATGTATCAGAAATTTCATTTTCATAAATGTTTAAAAACACAAGAAGTTATCACATGTAAAATGAAGTACAAATATTTAGACATCTGCACTAACTCTAGGTATGCAATCAAATTTAAGCAAATTTGGGGCCCGGACCAACTTAATTCCTTTGTACAAAGGGTCAGATTTCCTTGAGTTGTTCCATTGATGCATGTGTGTAGATGACACACATCTTCACACACTGGATTTGATCTACTTATCATAGGCTTGTTCAAGTAACTCAACTTGAAGCCAGAGTTCATCTGTTATAAATAAAGTTGTGCCTCAAATTTCCAGTAGATTGCTCACTAAGTAGCACTGTGATAGTGGGAAAATGGCATCAGAACTATGTGAAAGTTTCAGAAGTCCCATTGTTATCCTAAGCAGCGGTTTATAAGGGGGCAGCGCATGGAACTCTAAAGTGCTTTACAGAAACTGGATCAGTTGTGTCCAAAGCACGATCAGGCAGACCGAAAGTGATCACACCATCAGAAGTTCAATACATCAAGCTTAGTTCCCTGAGACATAGAAAAGCAACTTCATCCCAGATAAAGAATTTGCTAAATAAAGAACGCAAGACTCAGCACAAGTACTGTCAAAGAAGACTGTCATGTAGTGGTCTCAGAGGGCGAGTAGCAGTTTCTAAACCACTTCTCAGGAGGGGAAACTAGGCCAAACGCTTGGGGTGGGCTAAGAAAGACCGTGCTAATACTAAAATGTTCTGAAATTCATGTGAATTTTTCTAAGATTCAACTTTTCGTTGAAATTGTTTAGCTGATATTATCATTTGTAATGAAAAAATTTGTATTACATTTGAAACTAGAATGGCAATCATGCATACCTCCGCCAAGGCCAAACAATCCTACACGTCTGTCTAGCTCTTATAATAGAAAAATAAAAGGAAAAAGGAAGCAGTCTGACAGCATAAAGGATTTTTTTGTTATAAAAAATAGTAAGGAAGACTCTGTATGTGATGCGGATTCAGTATTTTCTTCCACCAGATCCGGATTATTATCTGGATGTGCACCAAACTATACAAACATATAGATCTCAACACCCTAAATATGTGTGATTTTTACATCAACATCCATACATCATTTCTGGAGAAACTGACAAAAAATTATTGGAAAAATGTCATTTTGGCAAAGTTTAGGCAAGGGATGAAAAATTCCTGGATCCACCCCTTTCACCACATCTGCATCAAAATTTAAGGGGTTCTTCCCTGGGCCGTGCACAAGTTCAGTACTTTTTGCCTAATCCTGCTGACAAATAAACAAACAAAACAACAAACCAACAAACAGACACAGGCAAAAACATAACCTCCTTGGCAAAGGTAACAAATGCAAAACAAACCTAGTGGTCTCGGATCTTTGGACCCCACTATATATATATATATATTTATATATATATATGTATATATATATATATATATATACACACATAAACAATCCAGCCACAACATTAAAACCAGTAACTGTAACTGTTTAATGTCGTGGCTGAGCAAGTTTTCCTGTAAATATCTGTAATCAGTTCAAATCTGTCCCATTTGTGGAACTTTCTATGTAACTAAAACCTGAAGTAATTTAAGAACATTTCCTTACAAGTAAATACTTTGTAGTGCGACTCTAGCAGTACTTTGGTACTTTTTCCACTTCCATGTTTCCATCTTGGTTAAGGTTAACAGACTAAGAATAAAAGGTCAGTGAAGACTAAAAAGTGTAGTAATAGAAACATTAGTGTGTATGTGTGTCTTTGTGAGTGTGTCAGTAGGAGCAGAGAGGTGTTGCAGGCTATGTAATGCTCTTGTTCGCTTCTGGCTGCGATGTTGTGGACAGAGCCGTGAAGAGGCTCCCAGGCAGCGCTCTCTGTCACCATCACTTGTCATCACACAGAGGCCTTTCTTTCTCCCTGCCTCCCCCCCGTTTAAGAAGTTGAACAACAAGTGGAGAAAAAGGAAAGAGGTTAGCATGCATGAGCCCATTATTTCCTGTATGAAGACACCTTGGACTGAATTATTACATTAACAACTATAATAATAATAATAATTATCTTATTTATATAACACTTTTCAAAATCCAAGTTACCAAATGCTTCACAAGGCAGCAAAATAAAACAGACAAGTAATAAAATCATCGGATTTTCCAAGGCCACTTCCAATTAATTTATCCTACTCACTGTTTTAAGCTACTGATCAAAATGCTGTCGGGATTTGATCTGATCAGTGCTGATGGGATCATACTAGTTGTTTGAAATAGAGCAAAAAACTGGATAGTTACCATGCCTGAAAAGCCAACAATAAGACTCCAAGTTTTTTCAGCCGCGCTTAGACACGGCGGTCCTTGGAGCAAAATGCTAACATCATCATGCTAACAGTGTTTGCTCACAATGAAAATGTTAAAATTCAGATGATGAGCCTACTAACATTTGTTAATTAGCACTAAATACAAAGTAGAACTGAGGCTGATGGGAATGTCATTAGCTCTGCAGGTATTTGGTTATAAATAGATTAAAGGTCGGGGTAACCAAAGTTATAACAAGTCATCCTGTGGGGCATTTCATTCTGAGTCAAAAATGTGAACCTTATAGTGGCGCAAGAGGAGAAGTCAAGGGAAGGGGTAACCAAAGTTATTGGAATATATCCCCTGTGAACCATCAGTCTCTGTACAAAATTTGTGCCAATCCATGTCAGTGGATTATTCAAAACTTTGACCTTGACTTTTTGCTAAATGAGAAATCAGGGGCTCAACAAAGGAATTGGGATTCCTCCTTTGTGATATATTTGGGATGTATCTGTTCCATATTTCATGGCAGTCCATCCAACAGCTATCCACGTATTCAACTTAAATCCAAAACTGTCAGCCTCATTTTGGAGCTAGACCGAAAATCAGGAGCTCAAAGTTCATATCCATCTTCGGGGACCATAAATGTTTGTACAAAATATAATCAATCTAATATTTGGTGCAATATTCCAGTCTGAACCAAATTGATAGATAGGACGATCAACTGACACTGTCATCCCTAGAGCCACGTTGCTAAAAAGTGTTTCACCCTGAGGCACTCATTCCAAGTAAAATGTACTGGCCACAGTTTCCTGGACAAGTTATCTCTGAAAAATACAAAGCACAAAAAAACAGTCCTTAATGAGCGCTTAGCAACACAGAGGTTGCAAAAACAAACACCCATTCTATTTCGGTGTTCAGTTTTTAACATTTCACTCTGGGCGACAAGGTGAATTAACATACAGTTTTACTGTTGATTAAAAAATCCTTACCCTGAAAACTGAACCAATGAACTAAACTACACTCAGCTAGGTTTTATCATAAATCCAAGTCCATATTGTAAAGTGACCTCTTATAGCCAGCCAAAGGTTCTCACTTCAGAGAATTTTTTCATCTTTCTATCCTTGTGAGGACGGTTTGGTCCTTATATCCCCATCCTCAGAGGAGTACAACACGCACGCACACACAGTTAAACCCAGTCCTGCGGGTGTATTGCACGGCGAGGCAGAGATGTCGCTCCTTCCATCGCTCTCTGGTGTGAGTGTGTCCAGTCCTCCAGGGGGAATCCCATCCTTTTTAATCCTATTAGTGCTGGAACTCACGGCTTGGCGCTCTACTCCGCTGGACTTGTCCACAGTCATTATCCTGACCTTTACTCCACAGCATTTCCATCCCTCTACATTTCTGACTTCATCTCTACCTCCTTCTGTTTTTCCTCCCATTTCCCTCCATTACCTACTCACCCATTTTATTTGGTGTGTTCTTGGTAGCCTGTTATAAATGATTATAATACCTGTACCAAAAGTAAGGTCTGAGTGATTTTATGAAGTAAGGGTTTGAAGGCCAATACTCGGAAAACAAAAACAAACAAAAAAAAACAAACGAAAAAACTAAATAAAAACTTTTTGATGGGCATGTTATTCCTTGGTAATTTTGTCCAGTGGGTGAGCTCACTATGAGAAAACATTGAACAGATGTTTGTTTTAACAGAAAACACTCACTTGTGGAATGGCTTAAATCCCCAGGTCCCTCAGCCACTGCCACAAACGTAACTGGGCAGAACCTGTGAGTTAGTTTGCAGGCTAATTGTGCCAGCATTTTAGAATTTCTCCTGTTTGATCAATTATTTTTTAAAGGGTGAAAGAGTTTATTCAAACTATGTCTAAGGTGTTTGAGGTCCAACTAATCTGAAACTCACCGGAGCACCAAGGCTGTACTTACAAAACTGTCATCAACAATTCATGACTTAAATCTGTCTCCTTTGTTTCCACATTAGGTAAAGAAAGGAAAAAAATGAAACAAAGAAAGGCTCCCTGCTGACAAGTTGACACTGAAAAAGAAAAAAACATTTTCATATTCCAGAAGGTACTAGAAACACTTATTTGCAATGTGGTCCTTGGATTTCTATGATGTAGCCACACACATGGTGTATATTACCGAGTAATTTCCTACTAGATCAGCCTTGAAAAGGCTGCACAGAGCTCCACTTCTCAAATCCGTCTTACTGCCAGCAAATGTAGAAACCTTAACAATCGAAAGATCAACCTAGAGCTGTAAATACTTACACCAAATCAGCTTTTTAATTCATCATCTAACAGAGTACAAACATACAATAGATACAGTAAGATTGTCTGTAGCTTTTATATCATTATTGACAACTGGAGACATATAGCAGCATATTTTTGTCTGCCTACAAATATTTACACAATATCTCATAATACAAAATGAATAATGAAAAAAAGACATAAACTTGGTACACTACCAGGCAAAAGTTTTAGAATAACTCAATTTTTCCAGGTGTTTAAGTTTATATATTTCAATGTCTCAGTGCTTCTGAAATGAAAGAATAGAAAAATAACAACGGAAGAATTATGACATCTTATTGTTGAACTAAATTTTTGACTCATCCAGCAGCTGAACACACTCGTAACCTTCTTTCTATGATGGGTATGAAACATTGTCTGGAAAGTCGGTCCCAAACCTGTTCCACGGAATGTGATGCACTTGCAGGTTGCTTTGCTTTCAGCTTCTGTCCAGTTGATCCCAAACCACCCCCATGGAGTTTAAGTCTGGATACTGTGCTGGTCTTCCATCATGTGAAGCCACCGACTGGTTCTTTTCTTCGAATGTTTTGGGTCATTATCTCGCTGTAGGATGAATCGCTGACCAACCAGCCTGTCCTCCTTTGTTACTTGCCTTTTTCTCACCATTCTGATACCAATACACAGTTATACTTCCTGCAGTATAGTATTGTCCTAATGATGCATCGGAGGTGTAGTAACACAGTTTGTTCCAACACTGCCTTTGTACAGACCGAGGGTTTGTAAATCATCAGCAAAGGTTGGGGCACCTGTAGGAATTGTTTGTGTTATCTTTCAAGGCTTCTTTACTTCCATTGCTGCAGGAAAGCTTTAATTTAACCAATTTCTTATCCCTGAAAATGGCCTGTTTTCTATAAAAATTACATGATTTTTCTCTTTTTGGTGACTTAAATCTTTTTTTTTTTTTTTTTTAGCTCGGGCAGTTTACTGCTGACATTTGTACCATTTAATGTTATTCACTGAACTGCTTAAATTTCAATAAAAGCTGGAAAAATGGGGATGTTCTAAAGTGTATATGGACAAGATATGTTTCTGCTTATCTGTGCAGACAAAATAAATAAAAAAATAGGAAAAATCCTGATTGATTCTGAACCATTGCAGGAGAGGAGAAGAGGAGAGGAGATTATTAAATTTGCCCACTGGTAATCGCTAAATGGTGAACCGTTGTTTTTCCTGTCTTACGCATTAATATTATATGAGTGATGCTTACTTGGCCAGCATTCATATCACACATTGTGTTTTAACCTTTGGGTGTTTTTTCTGTGTTATCTATTAAGTAATGAGCTAGGTTGATAAAACATGTTTATGCTTGCTTTTATACAGAGATTACTATGATGGGCGATGCTAAAAAAAATGGCAAATGATACATAGCACTTTTAAAGCTTAATGGCCAGAGCACTTTACCTCTCATTCATCGATTCGCAGACACAGACACACACACACACACACGACGATTGCAGATGCAAGGTGCTGGCTTACCCATCGTAACTTGTGGTTCAGCGTCATGCCCAAGGACACTTCAACATGTGGACAGGAGCCAGGGATTGAACCCCCAACACTGCGATTACGATTGGTGGACGACCCGCTCTACCTTGTGAGCCACAGCCACTCTGTAGCAACAGCTGCAAATCAAGGCACAATGGGACGGCACTGCATCTTTTATAACAAAATATGAAAAATTTATATCAAGGGTGACATTAGACTTATTTGTACTAAATTTTAAGAATGCATATGCATAGCAAAGCTGCTGCAATGTGAGCAGTATTGTTTCCATACCATAATTTAAATGTGGGTAATTATTGACAAGCTCTAGTAATTTATCTTCAAAACCTTTTATTGTTGTTTATTTAAAGTCTGTTGCTGATTTTACTTTCCTGACCCCACTGTTCATGGACTCAATCTTAAGCTGCGGCCACGTAGCGTTAAAAGAGTATTTTTAACTAGGAGTACAATGATAAGTTTTACCATTGTACTCCTATGATAATGTCAGACTCATGATTGACAGTTAAAAAAATAATAACAATAGCAATCTCAATTGATGCAGCAGAACTATAGATATCGTATCTTCTTTTTTATTCCACTCATTATTCGTCCTTGTCAAAATCTGTCGCCTACATTATCCAGCGGGATTCAGAGTTCGCTTTAGCTCGCTTCTTTCCAGCTCCACACCCGCAGATTTTTTTAAAAAACTTGTAGTCTTCGGCTCCAACCAATGTTGACCCAAATGACTTCATTGAGGACATTTATCAGACATCACAGCTCCCTCTGGAGCTACAAAAGGCTTCACACAACTTTATTTATATATGCAGTATTACTCCCTAACACCTGCAAAAAGATTTTTATCTTTGCTGGAGTTCCCCTTTAATGTTGGAGGGTGTGCACAACCAACACATTTAAGGAACACAGGATACATGAGTACGAGTATTCATAATGTGAATACAAACACAGATTTTGAAATATGTATATAAGAGCTCTCTCTTTGTGTCTCTATGTAAAAGCTACACTTTTTGTTCCAAATCATACCCAAGGACATATTTAAAATGAATGGAGTGAGTGTTGTGGCCTTTTTCTTTTCGGTTTGTCAGAGCATATTTAAGGGACCAAAAATCTTTTAAATGTGAGGATTCTTATCCCTAAAAAGACTAATTGCTATAATCTACATTTAGCAACCTTTTCATGAGAAAAAATATTTGTATATTTAGGTTTATAAGGAAAAAGAGTCCTCTGATTAAACCTGGGAGTGACTAACACTCTCCAAACCCCATATACACACACACCTTTCCTCCACAGTTGAGGGTTTGGCCAGACTGAGAGTGGCCAGCAGTTTTTCCTACAGGTGTGTGTGCATGTGCATGTGTGTGTGGTTGGAGGCCCCTTCCTGTCACTTCAATGTTCTTTACCTGCTGGAGGAGATGATGATCGGTCCCCTGTGCTCTGCTTTGAGCCTGGTGGATGACAGAATCTAACAGAGCTGATAAACACAGACGCCCCATAACCCGGTTGGCCTCAGCCCTGACAGTGACTGAACTGCCCTCAAATCGCCTTTGACAGGGAACAGTGTCAACACACCTACAACACACACACACACACAACCCTGGAGTGAGCACAGAAATTCACGCACACGCACACACACACACACACACACACACACACACACACACACACACAGCCATGACATTAAAAACCAATTACAGGTTTTAATGTTGTGGCTGATCAGTATAGCACCATATGTGTTCAAAAACATATGCAATTCCTACTACACTCAGTGATAAGCATAGGGTTAAGTATGCAAACATACTTTCTCACTCTCACATGTACAAAAGCTTAGCTAAACGTGATGGTGATATCACCTGCAAATGCATGAGGATGATTTGTGGTGAACACCACCTTGTGTGAGGTGCTCCTTGTGTCATGTGGGAAACCGATTAACTCCACATCCGCAGAGGCTCAAATACAGCCCCGAGCAGAGACAGTGATCCCAGGGAGGCTCATCACAAAGCAAGTCAATGAAATGATGTTGGGCTGGGTGGAAGGTTAGAGTGAAGATGGGAAGGTAAACTGGCGGAAGAAACAAAAATACATAAGCTGATATTAATGGGGCTTACAGGAGGACGCAGTGTCATATATGCACAAACACACAAGTGAGTCTGTCCCTCTCATAAGGTGCAACTGGTTTTGCTTGATAATATATGTACTGGAGGATTAATGATTGAATAAGTGGTTGTTGAGATTTGTGCTCCAAATGCTTTTTCAGGCTTATTGGTATTGGGTACTTATTCATAATAATTAAACCTCTCACATTTATACTGAAGATTGGCATAAAATACACAGTATACAGTATGGTGTAAAATACATTAGTCAGGTTTCCATCCAAATGTGGTGCAAACTTTAATTACCAGAAAATGCAAATTAATGTGATGAAAATGCAAACTGATGTGCATTTCCATCCGCTTCTGTTACATGAATATTAGGAGGTGGAACATAGAGACAAAAAGTTGGTGGCACTAATTCTCCTGTCAGGTGCCATTAAACCATTGCATTAATACATTGTCATATATTAATTTGAGGACAGTTACAATCTCCACAGATCTACACAGATCTGATGTTTCAGATGTGTCTGCCGCTGTTTTTTTGTCTCTTCAGTGGATTGAAATTTTGAGTGACAAATAAGTCACATGCTTAATGTGCGTCATAATTTACTCGTTTTTTTTTTTTTGTGTCTGTTTTCATGGCACTTTGTCATATTTAATTTTTATCTATCTTTTCCAACTCAGACCAGCGTAAAATTACAGTTTGCTTATATAATCCACAGAGGGACTGAGTATGCCACACTCTGATCAACAAGGTTGCCAGTCACCTACAAAAGACTAACACATATGCACGGATTTTATTTGTTGAGTTTAGCTCAGCTTTCAAAACGATGCAAATTCATGCACTCTTTTAGTGGCTTCTGCACCTAGGGGTGAGCCTTGTGGACTGGGTCAAGGATTTTTTTAACTGACCGCCCATATAGACTCCGTGTTAAAGAATTACTCTCTGATGAGGTTGCTTTAAAAAAAAGTGTCCTGCAAGGCTGTTTTTTTTAATCTACAGTATTATACTTTGTGTACACTAAGTACAAGTCCAGCTCATAGTTGATTAATGTAGGAAAAACAAAGGAACAGACCCACTCTCATCACTGATACTGTGTGACCAAACTGTGGAAGCTGTCAGCTGTTTTAAGTATCTGGGACCCTCATGGATGACAAACCAAGTTTCAGATATGATGTTGACATTACAGGTAAGAAAGCCAGTGAGAGGCTGTTTTTAATTAGGAAACTGAAGGCCTTTGGGGTCAGTCTTTGACCTTTTGGAGAGACATTTTGGAAAAAGTGTATGTCAGTCTGAGAGAGAGTCTCCTTGTTTTTAATATCTCTGTTTGATATTGGCACTTGACTGCAGTAAATAAAAACAAGCTGACTAGGACTGCAAAGACAGCAGGAAAGATGGTAGCCCGCCAACAAAAGCTGTTAGATGACCTGTACCACAGGAAAGCTCTGACAATCATCAATGACAGAACACACACTCCCCTCAGGGCGACGCTATAGGATACCCATGGCGAAGAAAAAGACCTACAAGGACTCATTTATCCCAAATACAATTAATTCAGTCAACAACCACAGCAAACGTAGGGTCTCCTAAGATGTTTTTATCTCCTGTTCCTGCAGTTAGGTGTTTGGGCTTCACTTTGCAAAGTGATGTATGTGCAGAGTTTGTTTTCACATTCCCCTAGCGAGAGGAGAGAGTTCCTTCATGCTCATTGGAAGTTTGATTTGGGGGGGGTGGGCCTGCGAGCTTGACTTGTGACGTAAGGAATGGTTTGGATGTGAGATCTCTTTTCATGTGATGGGATGTAATTTTTGGATATGTTTATGCTTTTACTTTTCTGGGTGAGACCAAAGACAATTTTCCTGCCTCAGCTGGACAACAAAGTTCTGTTCTATTTTATCCTATTTAATTTTATTCTATTCTAGAACCTTTTTTGCAATATTTTGACAATTTTTTGAATTTTTACTGTGCAAATAAAACACACATAACAACAGGTGGATGGAAATGCGCATATTGTTGGCTTCCAACAGACTGTCCACACTGTAGACACACTTTTTTAAGCTGTTCGCCTCATATGCACCTTACCGAATAATCAATATGGCTGCAAAAACCAGCCATGTAATAGTTCACTTTTCATGCATTATTGCAACTCTGCAACTCAAAGCATTTGTATCTAAGTAAATAAGTTGTCTCATTTACATGTTATGTCTTGAAAAAAAAACATACGTCATCGGCGCAATCAGCTCATTATGAGCCATTGTTACATTTTAGGCAAACTCTAGTGGCCAAAGGAGAGAGGCAGGTGACGTTTTATAAGGATCAACAAAGTGGTATGAAGAGTGAAAACAACCAAAGACTAAAAAATGTTGGGTGGAGGTCGAAAAAACACAGGACACTTACTGATATTATTGCTACCATGACGACGGAGGTCCTTTAACCTTAATTAAGAACTAATTTTAACCCAAACCATGATCTTTCCCCAAACCTAACCAAGTTATTTTAGTGCCTAAACCTAACCATACTGTGACCATTCCATAAGATTAACCAGTATTTATCACTGTCACCATGACAACGAAGTTCCAGTATGCCTGCCCCTGGAGGGATGCTATTTCAGAAAATGCTCCTATGGCCTGTGTCACAGGGTAGGGACAAAGGACCTATATGGTCATTCAGGTTAGAGGACTTGTTATGTGTCTTCTAAGTGGGCTAGCTAGCCACCGGTGAACCTACATTCAGTGGCTTTACTTTGGGACTTCTTGGTGTAGTTAATACGCCTAAGCTAGCTGTCGAGGGTCCCTAAATACCTCTATCTTGTATGGTAATTATTACAGGTTAAATTCAGAAGATGAGACATGTGGGTGTGATGGCTTTGAAGTTCTTAGAATGCACATTTTTGACGAATTGGACTGCATGACGGAAAATAACCAGTAATGTAACTAGTTCTGCTTTTCAATAATGTGATTACTTTTGCAATGAGTAGTGAATAATGAGAAGTTGATTAGATTCTTTTAGTAACTTGCCCAACACCAAACTTTTTTTCAAAACACAAGTTATCAGCAGTTTCAATTTAAATATATAAACCAAATATCAGTAACACATAAATACATACACCCAGAGACATTATAAGGGAGGAGAAAGCGCCAAAGATGGCGGTTATATGACACATTTCCCGCCCCTCCCCCCAAAAAGCCAATTGTATGCTTTATAACAGCTGAAACAGGAAAAATATGAAGCAAATTGCGTTGTTGCACTGACGCAAGCAAATAGTTGAGGTTCACAACAGTTTTACAGGAAGGAGCAGGTGCAGTGCATGAGCACCATAAACCACTTTAAATGTCTACTCGAATGTAGATGTACCAGAACTGTCTCGTTAACTACAGATGGTCAAGGTACATGGTTTAGCCTAGCCTAGCAAGAGAGATAGCTGACGGTGTCACGTCACACCACTCGGGATTAAGCTGTTAAAGAAGTAGGTATTGTGAAAACCCATCACATGCTTAGTAGAAGTATAACCTGTGGAAAAAGCATTTTAAACTTTATTTTGGGCCATAGTTACCAAACTTTTTAAGTGGTTTTTATTAGATTTGACTGGTGATTCGATACATGCAGGTTTTATGTCCCGGTGACGTTGGAAAGTGCAGTTATGGCGCTCTCCCCATTCATTTGGATAGATCTAGTCATTCCAAAGTAACTGACCGGGGGCGTTGCCAAAATGGATGCTGAGTGGTGAGATTTGCCTTTAAGGACTTTGATAAACTGCACCAAACTTCTTTTCTCCATTAAACAAAACTTAACATTTTCCTTTTATCATTGCTCTAATTTTACACCACACAGTTAAAAAAGTTTCCCCTCTGAAGCCTGCTTTATGCGGAAGCCTGGGGAGTCTGTGTTTTAAAATTTTTTCTTTTTTTTTTTACCTTGTCATTTCTGTATGCTCTGTAGGCAGTGAGGACCCAGGTCATTCGTTTAATGTAGCGTGTGTGTTCCTCGCACGGGGAGATCAAGAGCCAAACGAGCGCAGGTTGAATAAGAGCCCCATGAAAACCTCTCGCTAACTTTAATGGAATGGTTCCCTGCTGAGAACTCAGGACATCTCCTGCACACAAACACACACACACACCCTAATCAAGATATTTATCTTCAATGAGGAGAAAAAAAAAGATGCGGATGCATGCACACGCACATACGTTCATTCTAGGCCTCCTTAAGAGTCCATTCAAAGTAATGATATGAAAGCTGTCATTGTATGAATGATACACCTTGAAATATGCACATCAAGGTCTTTCTTTTTGCCCACTGTAATACCAAGGTCATGAGCATGTATGTAAGTATTTAAGCATTAATAAGGTGTAAGTATTTGATATGGTTTAAAGCAGATGATCAGATATTTCAGGTAATGCTGTTGAGTGTATTCATTTTTTTGCAAATGTATGTAAGCTAATTTAGGGATCAGTCAGAGAGCAGTGTAGAAAGGAATAGAGACGAAAAAGTAAAGTGAAGAGTATAAGAAGAGATGGTGAGAACGGTAGGAATTGGAGGAGGACAAGTGAGAAAAGAAAAAGATATGGACAGAGTAAAAGGAAGCAAAGGAAGGAAGGAATAGTAGAAAAACCACCAAAAGGAGAAGATAGAACGACATGATTGGATTACAGAGGGTATATGAACAAATAATGATAAATGACGGGAGGACAAGGAAAAGAAAAAAAGGAGCACCCACCCCAAGCTGCATGGCTGGTCAGTAGGTCAAGTTTACCTGGCCCAAGTGCAGAGGATTCTTGTACACATGTTCAACTAGGTTCATTGTTAAAATTCCACTTCTAAATATCATACTGAAAATGTTTCCTAATGTCAACATAACTAATAGGTTAGTTATGACTGAACAAGTGAAAAAATTACCCATTTGTAATTTAAAAGGTTTCCTGTTTTTGCCCATACAAACCATTGTGGTCAGGAATGACCAACAGAAAGAATTTTCTCTGCACAGATGGCATGACAAATTGAAACTCTGGAGTTTAAGTACAAAACTCGCCTCTAAGGAGCTTCGAAAGTCAGCCCAGTCCACACTCAACTGCAGTCTCAATCAAGCAGAAGAAGCTGTTGGTCTTTTATTGCTAAGATCTGATACCAAACCAGGCATTTACTAACAATGTCTACAGGAACACTGACTTTTCTTTTACACTCACCCATGGAATATATGAAGGAAAAAGGAAAAACAACAAGGAATAATATAACAATACAAGTATTTTTAATCTACTGTGACCTGCTGACATAAGCATTCATAGAATTATTAATGCAGTTAGTTTTAAATGAATTTTGATAGTTACCAACAAAATACAAGCAGGTTCTGTATTGTTTATTCTTCTCTTAAGAACTTTCCATCTTTAAAAGTCATCTAGTGTCCCTAGAAATTACACTCATATTGGATGATCATTTGCGTTTAGTGCCAGTGCTGATAGTAGTCTGCCCTTTATGATGCCAAGCATAAAGGGTATGGAGGTCTGGGTGGAGAATGGGTGTGCAACACCTCTGAGTTTCATGCAGGAGACTTTGCACCCTGTCACAACTCAACAGTTGCTCTGCACTTTTTTAAAACCATAACCACAATCCTACCCTAACCTTAAACATGTGTTTTAGTTACCTAACCTTAACCATAACACAACTGCAGTTTCTTTGTCATAACCATAATCATTCCCTTACTTTACTGTATCTGCTGTGCACAGATATTTTAGAATGGGAGAATTTTAATATATGGTTATTGAATGTAATGCAGGCTTTTGCAGAATCATGCATCAACATCCTCTCTGCCAATGGGATTGTGTGTCTTCTTTTCTTTTTTACCGGCCTAAATGTGTGGACTAACCATTGGCTTTCATTCTTACTGGATAGCCACCTAAAAACTGTGCTTAACAGGGAAGTAATATGTTAGCCTGAGCCGTGCAGCAAGCACAAGGATTTCTCTAAATAGCAACACCTTTAGCCAGTGAGAACACAGCTTGTCTTATTACACAATGAAAAATGATACAGTCACTTTACTCTTCTGTCCTGCAAATATTTGGTCTCTCCCTTTCACTTAGATGCAGTCTGCATTTCCTGTTTCAGCACAATCTTTAGGTGGTCATTTCCAGTGAACCATAACTGGACATATGAACATACAAATATCTGCATTTGGCAAGTTATCAATGACAGACTCACTACCAAACGAAAAAGAATGTTAACTCTCCACTCTCCATCTTAAATTCTTGTGCACTACAACATATTAAAATATCTTAGAGTAAAAACAGTTTTGCAGCCTTTTGTTTTGTGTCTCACAGGTAGGCTCACATTCAGAATGACAAGTTATCCCGTCAAGTTCCAGCCTTGTCTAAAATCCAGTTTCCATTTCTAAGGAGCAGCTGGATTGATTCCCAGCTTGGCTTTCTGTTGTGTTCACACCTCCTTATGGTACAGTTTTTTCCAAAACCATGGCTTCCTCTTTTCACACACCACCTACCTACTGCAGAGCTACATATGTATTCTCTGCTGCAACACAAAAATTATCCATGTTACCATGTGAGCCTAGTGTTGAGTCGTTTTATATGTCCTAATTCAAGTTACACAGCCAATATGGTATACGACAAGTCCAATATTATGCAGATCTAATATTTCTTATTTAATCAAGTGTAATTTTCTTTATTAGTGGAGTGATCTGTCCCAGAATATTTTTCCATATATCAAAATAATACACTATTTCAGAAATAAATTAAACTCCATTGGATAGAAATATTTAATTTTGATAATCAGTAAATATTATTTTAACACTGATATGATACAAATTACATTTTTACAGTGTAGTTTGCAGGCCTGGTGCTATCCATTGCCAGGCGAGTAACATGACGCAGTCTATGTACACACACACACATTCAAATAAAATTACAGTTCAGGCACACATACAGTATTTGTACACTTGTGTGTAAAGTTGAAAGCAGCACTTATGGCACGATAATTAACTTGGAATCTTCCTCTGTCGCAGTGCTCCCTCCCGCTTCTTATTAATCACTAACACTGTTTGTCTTTCTAACTCTTGGATGAACCACTCTCTGAAAATATGGTCAGAAGTCTCCAACAACTTTTTTGCTTTCCCAGACTGGCAGATGCTGACCATTTGGAGCAACAAAAACAGAAAAACAAATATGAAATCCCTCCTGTAATCCCTTCATTACAGCTCGTGCTTTAAACCCAAATGCTCCTTAACTTTGTTGCATAAAAAAAGAGCAATATTAACATATGCATGTGGGAAAACATTTATATTCTTGGTTTTAGTTCAAGTCAGCTGTCTTTTTGTGGCGGTGATCCTCATGGCTAGTCAGGCGAGAGGTGAAAGTTGAAGGCGATGGCATTTATGCCTCCCTGTGCCATGGGGTCCAAAGCACTCCATGTCAGCAGGGTAGCTTCTACACGATGGCTTCCTTAGTGTCAGAACATGTTAGCGCCTTTTTTCTGCTCCTCTACGCTGAAATATTATGCCCTCCAACTTAAGTGGCCAAATAACTCTGATTTCTTATTTCTCAACAAAGGCAGAGTACATATAGCTGCATTTTAAGAGGTTTGAACATTTGTCCCCAGTGACAGAAACAGTTTAGGACTGCGTAAAATGTGTCTAAGCCAAAAACGTTCACAACACAGGACACACTGGACTGTTTAAAGATATTTGGTGTGGAGTGTAAGCCAAAGTGAGAGGGCAACTGACACATTTTCTATCGTCCATTTTAAAACCAAAGTTGAAAAATGTGCATGACTTGATGTACTTGGTGGAAACATAATATGCTTTCATATTAACAGCCCTGTGAATGGCTGTTTGATGACTGCGTATGTATGTTTTAATGCTCTTCTGAAGCAAGGTGTTCATACTGTACATCAAGTGATGGAAGTTGGTTTAAATGCGAGTGTTGAAGAGGCGCTCCAACATTTTAGTTTTTCACTTTGATAAGGTCGAGGGAATTAAAAGACACAGATTGAAAAAAGAATGTCAAAAATCAATACAGCGGAAGGTAAGATATCCTGACTTTTAGTTCCAAATATGGATTAAGTTCCAAAAGTGCAGGATACCACATTTCTCATGATGTTACTAGACAGCATATTTTGTTATACTGCATTCACACAATATCAACAGAAGGGAACAGGAAAACCCCCTGTTATCCTACCTTGTGTGTTCACACATCTTTCCAAGATGGCTACCCCCACAGCTAGCTGTGTAGTCAGACATTTTGAGCTACAATATGCAATTTGAAGAAATCAAGCCAGCGCAAGTATGAGACTTCCACCCAGCCCTTTACTTACATCTTCATCGTGTACGCTGTCGCAGCTCATGCAGAAATCAGGAGCCTGCTAGCCTGTGAGTCAGCCATAGTAACATCTTCCAGCAGCTAATACTAGCTGGAAGCCTTGGTGCGAGAGGAATAGTAGACCAGAAGGGTGTTCACGTATTGATTGACAGATGTGAGCTCCCACCCCTGACTTTGGCTTTCTCTGATTGGTCAGAAGGGCGAGGCTCACTCTAAAACTTTAGGAGGGCATATCTCTGCACTACGCTGTTTAAGGCATTTAAACAAACAACCAATGTATTCTCCATTTGAATGATATGTTGTATAAGAGATACCCCTAAGACCATGCACAGCGAAGACAGTACAGAACTCGTCACATTTTCAGTTGCCAGCTTCTACTGTGTACCAGTACTTGTATTTTAAATGTGCTTTACTTCACTTCACAGTTGATTAAAATTCTACTCAACTACTTTCGATCCCCCTATTTTTGTCTTGTCATTTCACTAACTCTATCCCTTGCTTCTTCTTTCCCTTTTCTCTCCATACTGCACATTTTTAGCTCTCTTCTCTCTCCCTATATACTGTATCTGTCTCCAGTCATCCCTGGTAACCCTCTGTCATCCATTGTTCAAGCTGGGAGTGATGCCAGCCTGGCTGAGCCTGGCATCCTGCATGGCCTGCCAGGCTGTGCTTGAATGGAGAGGCAGAAAGGACCTTGGCTAAACTGGCTCGTGCATCACAGGGTGTGGGTAATGGCTCCCCTATGCCAAACACTATATTCCTCTAATATAACTAATTCATCTGAAGGAAGGGGGATGGTTAGGGGAGACAGAGAGAAAGCAAGGGAGACAATCATAGAAAAACAAGCTCTCAGATCAACAATCACTGGATCCTAGAATGGTTCTCTCAAATTCTTCCAACCAATGAGAGCAGGCTCAGTGTTGGGCATGTGGTAGGGTTAGAAGATTATTTATAATATCTTATATATATTCTCTGTTATATCCCACAAATTGGCCATCACCACATTTCTTCTCTTCAAAAACCAACAGTCCTTTCACTTTGCTCTGATGAGACCACTAAACAGTGTTGATCCCCGATGGTCCTTAATACATCTATAAAGGGCAAGTCAACTTTTCATCTCTTTACTGCAAGAGGTTGGTCATTATTTCTTAGGCAATAGAATCCAGGGATTAGGGAAGGATGTTGCTCTTGGATAAATCAGTTTTAATTTGAAATTTAAGAGGTAAAATGTAGTATTGCAGTTCCAAGTTGCATCCCCCTCAAGGTCCAAAAACCCTGGACTCAATAGCATATTTTATTAGACCCTCCCTTAGAGGTAAAAGCCCAGATCTTTCAAATTCCATGCCTTCAGTTTGTAATGAAGACTTTTTGTTGAAAATTTGAAGTATCAAGCCCAAGACAAAATAACCCCTGATGACATCATCAGGGGTTATTTTCCCAGACTTTAGAAAGCTCTCTTGAGAGCCACAGAGGACATTATACCAATGTTTTCACAGGCTGAGTAGTACTCCCCATGACCAGTAAAAGTCTTTGTATGCAAAAGCAGTGCCTAACGTTTTCCAACATTAACCAAAACTTAACCATAGTGGTGGCAGATCAGAAAGCCTTCATATAAATAATTTTTCTAGGATGACTAATGTAATTCATTTTGGAAGACATTGCCTAACCATTTTTAACATAAGTCCATTAGGACTTATACGGAATCAAATGTGCCGTCTGTGGAGTCGACCAGGAAAGATAAACATGACTGAACTCTTACCCCAACTTCTACCAAAATAATTTAAACTAACCATGAATTAAAAAAAAAAAAATCTGACCCAAATAGTAACCAAACAGGTCTCAAGGGAAATTTGTCAGAAATTATTTTTTTGAACTCATACCTCAGACACAGGGTTTTAATTATTCTATAGATTGTTCACTTTTTGGAGGACATGATATGAGAATGTGTAGTTTTGGGGGGATATTGTACCATGATAATACTACATTGCTGCTTTATGCTAAGGTGCAGTATCTGTAAAGGTTCTTTTCTCAATCACATTTTCTGGTGTAATTTCTTCTCATGTCTAGTTTTTACTTACCATGTAAGGCACAAAGTATGATTATTATAAAACAGTCTGTGGCCAGAAATGATTACACAGCTCAGAGACAGAACAACAGTCATAAAAGGAGAGAGAAGAGTGAAGTATGTCGCGTCTGGTAGTGTGTCAGCCCAGCCAACGCCTCCCCACTTACCCCAGACCACATACCAGTCTGGCAAGCAGTCTGTGCCAAGGAGCCCATGCTACTGCATTAAGACCTATCCCTCAAAACTCTGCATGTGTGTCTGTGTGTGCATGAGTGACATTTAGACTACTCCATTGCCATTTATGTTGGCATCACGGTGTACACCACAGAGGCACACCGCCTGAGCCAAGTGTTGCTGATGACTCTCTTTATCCATTGCAGTATGTAGGGTTGGTAAAATCACACATACACACACAGACACAAACACTCACACACAGTGCAGCGATTAAGAATAGCCAACTGGCGCAGATGGCTGTAAAAATATATTTGGAGCCATACGCCTTGAGGACACTGTAATGAAAACTACCCAAGTAAGAAACTCAGAATACTAGAAAAAATGGTGCCATAAGACTGCAATTAATAACCAGTATATTATTATAAGAGTTGGATTTCTTAAGTTTCTAAGATCTCTAAAATACACTTCCAGAGTGCACTACAGTGCTTTGGGAATTTGAGAATGTTTTTTCATTTGTGGAACATTTATTTATTCATTCATCATTCATTCAGTCAACATCAATTAATGCTTAATGAAGTACCATATTTGAGACTTGAGACTGAGAATGACAAAAATAATGAAAAATAATAGTTATTAATATTCTGTTATTCTATTAATCATATTTTGACCTTTTGAGAGCAAATGAGAGTATTAACTGTACAACACAAACTTAACTCTTATATATGTATATATAATACAGTATATGTGCAAAAGTTTCTAAAATTCTGCTTTCGCTGTCAATATGGGGTATTGAGTGTAGATTCATGAAGGGAAAAAATAATTTAAACGATTTTAGGATAAGGTTACAACATTACAAAATGTGAAAAAAATGAAGGGGGCTGAATACTTTCTGAATGCACTGTATATTTATGTACACGTGTACACATCTGTGTGTCTCTGTGTGTGTGTGTTGTGTCTGTGTGTGTGTGTGTGTGTGTGGGTGTGTGTGTGTGTGTGTGTATGTTATTGTGTGTGTGTGGATAATACTTGTTTGAAATTTTCCTTATTTTAACAGTCACAATAAAAAAAAAAATTGAAACACAAGTTGAAACACAAGAATGATAAAGACCAAGAAACAATACTAATGAATTTATGCAGTGCACTTTAGAGACATTAGATTATTTGAAATGGGGACCCTTTAACTTGCTAGATTCAATGTTATGAAATAAAAATGTACTGTACCTATATTTCTCAAGAACAATATTACATGCATGAACTACATTATTGGTTCAGTTCATTAATTTCAAGCACAGGCATCAGCCTCTCAGATTTAGTTGCGCCAACACCCATTCAATAATTTTGATAATGTCATTCAAGTAAAAACAATCCTCCAATACACCATTGCTAGCATGCACACTGATTCACAACTACCCCTGAAACAAGTGGAAAAAGTAAAACAATTACACTTCTTTTCACAACTGTAAATGTGATTTTGATGTGTATTTTTTTTTATTCAAAACTTGATGAAATGATTTATTGAGTCGGGTATTCTTTGGTAGGGTGTGTATGTGTGTGTGTGTCTGTGTGTGCTTGTGTGTGTGTGAGATGGAAAGAAAACATAGCAAACTAGTGTAGTGTAGTGCACAGCCATAGGGCACCTTAACACCCAGGCCAAATTCAAAGTGAAACAATAATTCCACTCTACTTCTGCTTCTGTCATGTTGAGAAATGTAATTTAAGGCCAGTGAGTTCTGACCCCAAGGCTCTACTGTATACCACGCTTCCTCCATGAGCTCAGTGGGTGTGTATGTGTGTATGTGAAGGCCAGGCAGACCCCAGGTTATTCTCTGTTCCAATGGTGATTTTAGACAGCTGTGTCCCTTACTTCCTCTGCCCTGGAGACACACGAAGCACACACACATACAAACACGCACAGTTTAAAAACTGAATTGACGGATAATTATCACCTGCGTGACATGGTGAAATCATAATAATCTCTGAGGATTTCTTCTCTGTATATTGTCGAAATTAAATTAAAAGAGGCAAATTTTCCGTTTGCTTTGATGCATACCAAAGAGTGCAAATGAAAACAGATTTGAATATGGCTCTACAGAGGAAAGTGAGCTTCAAGAATGAGGACTGAGTGGTTGCTCTGGCAAATGTTGGTCAGATGAACTTCCTCACCTCTGATAAAGTGCAGCACACAGCCGCTTCCCTTGGCTTTTCAGTGGGAAGCATCTGGGACTGTCCCCCATGCAGAAATGGAGATATGCAGAAAGTTTGATGTCAGAAAGAAACATTTTAATCTTCAGTTAACTGTCTGTGGTGCTTCAAAATGGTGCAAGCAGTACTGAATAAGAGGTGCAACCTTGCACAGCAATACAATAGAATTTAAATGAATAATCTTGACATTTCTTCATAAATGCTTAAGTTTGAATATAACTATTTATCTACCAAGCAAAAATTAGTGACTGCACTTTTTTCTTCATTGCTGTTTAAATAGCTCGTTCTCAAGCAATGGGGCTATGCAGGATATGTCTGTGCTAATAGACTTGTGTAGCAATGTATGTGAACAGATCACTAAAGGCGTGGCTACTGATAAATGTACTAATAGGGGGGCACTTTTCATCAGCACCTTTTTCGGTATTGATGTCTTTTCCACACCTCATTTGTGAAGCAGATGTACTTAAAATAAGAATGAACAATACATACAACGAATATTATATATATATCTATATATATAGATATATATATATTTAATATATATTTATATATATTTAATTTTTTTTTCTTTTTTTTTCAAAAAGTCTAAGACCACGTTCCCATTCAACTAAATGAGTCTTAGACTTTTGGACTACCCTATATATATACAGTATATATGTAAAGTGTGCCATTGATGTGAACCAGACGTGCTCTCCTGCTGTTGTAGCCCATGCAAATCACGGTTGAACTTGTAGTTCATTCTGGGATGCTTTTCCGGTCACCACAGCTTTCTTTTATACACTTTTGAGATGGAACTATGTAAAAGCAAGAGTATTCAAACAAGCCCCTGAATTTTCTAAGTAAACACACTGGGTTTTACTGAGTCAAACAGCTTGCTGGCAGGCTTTCTTCAACAAACCCTGAATTTCTCTCTGTCTCCTCCTCTCCAGCTGAACCTGAAGAACCTGGCTGACATGGCCCTTCACTTCCTCATTCATACAGTTGATGTCAAAGCGCATTTCAGAACGCATTCATTTGCAGAAGTTTAAGTCGGGAGAAATTGATCAAAATCCCAGTTGGATATTAGTTTAATACCCAAGGCTTATCTTTACTAATGTTACCGCTATTAAGATCAGTCATCAAAATACGTTCATATATTAAACATTGTGGCTTCATCCTCAACTTCATCCTCAGATTAAAATCTATACACTGTCCATCTCTATACCTCTGTGACTCTATAGACATAAAGACAACTGTCTGGTTGTTGATAATTTGCCCTGCACTGAAACATTTACTGCAGATTACTGTGGAAACCAATGTAAAAAAAAAAAAGAAAAAAAGAAGAAAAAAGAAATCTGTGTCAAGCTTTAGACACATAAGACACAAATCAATGAATAATCATTTCTTATGGTGGGATTGGTCGCACTGATGGGGCATTCCTATCGTATGGGAGACCATGTGAATATTTCTGAGTGACGATGAGGATATAGTTTGTCAGAAAAGACTTTTAAATTTTAAAACTGAATCAAATGTAGTTAAAAGTGAATTCCGAAGATAGACTGCATATAGTCTTAACTTGTTTAGACAGCATTTCAATTACTGTGTTTAAATTTACTACACGTTCAAGTATAACATAATATAAAATATACAAAATATACTGTTGAACAATATTTTTTAAGGTTAAACTGACGTCTAGAAATTTATACCCAGTTTTAAGCTACATGCTTTTTCAACTGCAAATCTCCAAAATCATTAGACTGTTGCTCGGTCAGGCTATAGGCTACAATCATAGGTTTATAAAAAAAACTTACGTCTTATTTGTTTGATTTGTTTGATCATCTTCTGCTGTCAGCAGCACACTTTCATTGCTGCTGCTCTGTTTTTAAAAATAGTTGTTCATTGTCACGCATTAATATTTCTATTAAAGAGACTCTGCTCTTTATTTACCTGTTGCTTTGGTGAATCACAGTATTGGAGCCCCATTGATGATTCCTTTTTTCCAATCACCAGGCACGTGCTTAACTCAGGGTCAACATTCTCAGATTGACTAAACTACTCTGATCAGCTCTTCTGGAGCCAAAAACTATGAGTGTCCCCTCTCAGGTTAATCAAATCAGAGTTCAGGGTTACATTCACAGTTTGTTAAACCTACTTTCCGGAGCAGGGACCTGGTAGCCAACTGTTGTAGTTTTCTAACAAACAGCTGCATGAGAACGTTACTTGTTTGTTATTACTGGCGGCTGTTCTGCATCTCAGCGGGTTGTCATGTCTGTGTCGATGTCTATGGTGGAAGTTAGTTAACCTGGTCATAAAGTCACAGCTGTACTGGCTGGACTCATCTTGACCTGTATTTTGATTTTCTTAAGTTTTAGTGTGGTGTTTGTGTATTTACAAGCACTGTGTGAGTATGGATGCAGACTATACAGATTAAGGAAATTTTTTAATTAATGTAATAAATGTACTGTGGCCCTGTTTGATCGTTTTGGGTCATCCATGGGTAAACATTTCAGTTGTTTGTCTCTGTAATCTAATTTATTTGATTTAAAATGAAACAATAACTGGGATTAATGCACTGTTTGTTTGTGTTCACATCCATACTGGAGAACAGTGATTCACAGACAGTCTTAAATTCTGTTAATTTTAGGACTGTAAAGAAAGATGACAATCTGAGACATACAGCTAATACAGCCAGAGATGTCTTTTTATTGCCCAGCAGTGGGATGTTCTTGACTGGCAAAGTTGGTCACCTGACCTAAGGCTGAAAGTTCAGTTGCAGTTGAGGCCCGACAGAGCATCACCGGGGGAGAGACAAGGTATCTTCTGATGTCTATGGATCATAGACCTCAGACAGTCAATGAATGAAAAGATTTGACCTCAAATTATCTTGGGTCCACTATAATTGGTAACTGTTACTACAAGTAAAACATAAAGCTACAAATCCTATGCTGTTCATTAGTGGATGTACACACCCTCTAATTAAAGATGAAATATTAACTTCATAGTCATGAAGCTTTGGCAAAAGTTCAGTAAGGAAGATCTCTTTTACATGTTCTGCCTTGTTCCTCTAACGTTAGCTATATACTCCTGATCTGTTTCTCTCCCTCACTTCTGCTTTTCCACACCGTCAAACCCCTGCATTCACAATCTCAACATCAGCATACCTGATCAATTATTTTTTTGCCGTTCGTTAGATATCATTGCAATTCTGCCCGTCTGGCTTTCAGGCCTGCTATTGCGTAATCACGCTCTAGCATATAAACCAGTCATCTGCGTGCTCTGCTACTAACCTTGTCAGTTGTTTTTTGATTCTCGCACTTTTTTTGTCGATGAAGCAATGGTCACTGAGGAAGATCCTGCTCATTTACGCGTTGATGGCGGCCATCGAGATTTGAAGCTCTCACTTTGTTGCCCCTCGACTCTTTGGTCATCAGCTTTAAATGTAGATCCAGATCATGGTCTCGTGTTCAAGATCTCAAGAAATCAGCAGTAGCCCTATAGCTTACGCTTACGTTCATCCATCCTACTGGCTGCCAACATTCCTTGAAGACAGCACGTTGAAATCTTTCAAGAAGGCCTATTAGCCAGCAGCCTGCAAGCACTCTTCAGCACCTCTTGTGGGGATTAAGGTAAGCCAGCCTCTGTGTCAAGACTGTTGTCTCCTCACCTTTTAAAGCTGATTGTCGTATGGCAGAAAGTGAATATTCAACTACTGCATACACGTATGCAGTCATTATCATCATTATTTCATTATTATTTTCCTTTATTCCCGATTCACCCATCCCAGAAGCATCTGTTTAGCATTAAGTGAGATTCTAAATTCTATTTTGCAGTCATCAAACTTCCACTGGTCCTCCACCTGCTGCAGTGATTGTCTTCTCATAGAGCCTCCCCACAGTCCACAGAAGTCCACAGTTAGTTACTAGGTCTCCCTCTCTCAGATGAGAAGATGCTTGGCTCCCCTACTAGTCTGGAGCTCCTGAATATTACTCTTGACAGCCACAAGATGCAAGTTTTCCTCACAATGTAGCCTTTAACAGTAGGCTAAGTGAATACATCACTGTTCGAGGCATTCCAGTTTCTATATCAGCAAGTGAAGGTGTCACCATTCGAATGTTCTTCAGTTCTATACAACAGTGAGCAAATGCATTACTGTTCAAAGCGCTGCACTTTGTACAGTACTAAATGAGAGCATCACTGTTCCACGCACTGCAGTTCATACAACACTAAATAAACGCATCCTTGTTCAGACACTACAGTACTTACAACAGTAAGTGAAGGTATCACTGTTCAATGCAATTCAGTACACACAATGGCTTCGAAGTCTATTAATGAGGAAGTAACATAATGTGAATCATATCTAATCTGAAAGTAGTGCTCAGTAACTAGTGAAGGGCTCCACTGCTTCAGTTGGTCAGTACCTATGGTGAATTCATTTCTTATTGCAGTGATGTTTAATATATTGGCAATTAGGTTGCTATCATTCGGTTTTAGGTTAAAATTTTCTAAAGCAAAGTAAATCTCTGACACGTCATTGCCTCTCTTTTAACATTTTCTTTACAGTTTCCCCATGTCCAAGTCCTTCTTTAATTAAAACAAGTGCTTTTAAAAATGTGGTCTAAGCCCTCAGGAGTTGTCAGGCCACTCCTTCGGGTAAGATGCAACACTGTAGGGAATTTCCACTTACATCCTCTCTGCTCAAATTTCTCTCAGGTGAACCATTAGGGTAGGACATGCATATAGCTGGTGGTGGTTACTCTTTTACAATCCTATCAAATTATCTTAATATCTTTTACCCATGTCTTCCCTCTTTCGTTCCTCTGGGTCTATCATCTCTTCCACTCTCCGAGGGTCTCTAGCCGTCATTGCAGGCTAACAGCTAATCTCCTCCTCAGGCCTTTGACGGCACTCAGGCCTTCGACAGACGTTAACATCTATCTCTCTCCCCTGTGACCTTTGATGACCTCTAGCCTTCATCGCAGGCCACCATTTATGTCTCTCCCCAGGCCTTTGACTGCCCTCTAGCCTTTGTCGCACACTGAGATCTATATGTCTCCTCTGGTCTCCCCTGCCTCTAACCTTTGTTTTATGCTAACATCTGACTCTCCTCAGTCCTTTGATGACCTCAAGACTTTGCTGTAAGCTAACATCTATCTCTCTCTCGTGGCCTTCAGAGGCCCTGTAGCTTTTGTCGCCCGCTAACATATATCTCTCTCCTCTGGTCTCCCTGGTCTCTAACCTTCATTGCAGGCTAACATCTCTTTCTCTACTCTGGCCTTCAGCTTCTAGTTTTCATCAAGCCAGTACTGGGAGAAATGTCGCAGTCTATTTACACAATTGGCCGGTTCCTGATCACAGCATTTTCTCTCCCTGTCCGTAGGCATGTCCAGCAATTCCAGCAAGTACACCATGGTACCTCTGACAATCCAGCCAATTGCAGGGCACCTTGCCTGTTTTGGTGCATCATGAGGACGTGGAAAACCAGGCCTTGCTGCGTTTCCAAGAGTGCATAAGCTAACAACCTCAGGCCTTTGGGGCTGAGCTCTTGTAGAAGCTGCTGTAATGTATTTGGGAAAAATAATTACAGAATTAGGCCTCAAAAACAAATGGTCATAATTTAATTAGTTCAGTTTATGCCCAGTAATTTATTTTATGTTGTGCAAATTGTCAATGACTGAAAGAATATACAGTATATCAGAAAAATGAGTGGAGGATTGCCAACTCGCATAGTGACTAAAGCATGATCATTAGTAAAAGTGGTGCAATTGTAAAGATTGCTTTTTATTTGATATTTATCTCTCAAAATTAAACATATCGAGAAATTCATTTTGAATGCTCTAGACTGAATGATCCAGCGGTAAGTTTTTCGAGCATCACAAGTAATCTCAAAACAAACCATTTAAGTTAGAAACCCTGAATACTTCACTTATAACACTAACTGCAAGTAGGCTACAAACCTGTGTTGCAGAAATCCTTTACTCTTTCTGTAAGATCAGTTTCTGATGCTATTGCTCTAGCTGCTCTCCCTATCCGTTGCAGTCTTCGACCTCTCATTGCTTATCCTCTACTCCTGCCACCAGTCTTCCCTGACTCTGACAGACTGGTTGTAAAATTTTCATCGCCAGTCTAACAATAACAATAACAATAATAAGAAAACAGTCTATCAGTTACATAATCAGATTGCAAGGTCAACCTGTGTGGAAAACAATATTCCCTAATCCATGTAGGTTTGGCAACATATCCACAACTAGCCTATGCTGAGGATAGATTTATTCAAGCTAACGATAGCTCAATGTTAGCACTGAGTTCATATTACTATCACACTTTGTTACTTAGTTTGCTAGCTATCATTGCACTGAAAATGCACTATTGAGTCCACGCTAATGTAGAAAGATTACAATTAGAACGATGTAATCTAGCTTGCTAGCAAAACATAATCATTTCAAAAGTACACTGAAAATTCATTGATGGGTGTAATGTACTGGATCACTTGAAGGAGAATATCTTGACGATACCATAGCACAGATTCACTGTAAGGAGCAAGCATTACGTTACATTCAGTGAGTGATAATTCAATGAGAGTGGTGGTGGTGGTGGGGTGATGCGTTTGGAGTGAAGGGGAAGTGGAGGAAGGGGAAGGGACCAAAGAGATAATTTTCCTTGTCTCTTATGATAGGAGTGGACATCCCAACTTTCTGGTAATATGCTGCCCCCAATTTGCTTGGGCTATGAATTCCACAGTTGACCAGTTAGCACACACAGCACCTTTAAATGCTGTGTGGCTAGGCAGGAAATCTCTAGAAACACGATACACAGAAGAAGACCACACACACCCCTAAAAGTTTAACTCACTTCAATGACTGCGCAGCAGTGAATCTGTGCAACTAGGGAAAACACAGTGTGTTTACTTAGAAAATCATGGCACCCGGGTCCACCTCCATTCTCTGCTTCCTTTTATGTAGTTTCATCCCCAAAGTGTGTAAAAGAAGCGTCATCCCAAAATTTCAATGTACCACTCAGTTAAAAAAATTTTTACACGGCTGACCATTGTGCTATTAACTAGCTTTTATTTTTACATGCAGTTACAATTATGTTAATGTGAAAGTGGTTAAAAAAAAAACACCCAAATGACTGTGAAAGAGAAGACAAGATTTCATTCAATAAATCCAGACTTTCAATCAGTAATCTCAAACTTCATTCAATATTCTCAGATATTTCCATTTAAATATCTCACAAATAATTTCCTAAATGGCATGCCATAATAGGTATACACACACACATCTATATATAGCTGCAAGTGTTTGTATGTCAGGTATGTGTGTGTATAAATCTTATCTCTGTATCTATCTCTTTCTGTCTGCCTATTTGTGTGTGTGCATGTGTGTGTTTCGTCCAGACAGGGGACTCTCTGTGTGATCACGGGCCAGGCAGGGTCTCGCTATGGTTAGTAAGGTCATGGCAAGCCAAGTTATTGCCTAATTAGATTACTGCACACATCCTGCTCAGAGGCTGCACAAATACACAAACACACGCACGCGCACACAAACACACACACACACACACACACACACACACACACACACACACACACATACACACACACACACACACAGGCACAAGGACATTCACACAGTCAGTGATAAGAACACATGCACATAGAAAAAGACACACTAACGACCACACACACACTTTCTCCTTTATCTAGGCCTTTATTTGTGTGTGTGCGAACAGGAAGAGAGAGGCCCAGACTGCTGTTGACCCTTTAAAGGTCTTGACCAGTGTAGAGCTCAGGAACATCTGCAGGACACAATCACACACACACGCACACGCACACACACAAACACACACACACACACACACACACACACACACACACACACACACAGACACACACACACACACATACACACACAGAATATACACAGCAGAATGACATTTCCTGTCCATGTTACATAGAAGAACATTGGATCTAAACAGGCCTTGATCTTTTTATGCATCAATTAATTCCGGTTTTTCTCTCTTCTTCTACACTGACAATAGTTTTTTGTAATAGTTTTTAACTTAACTTCTCCAATCACGAGTCAGTAAAATATAGAGAAGCAGAATTTTAAGATTAAAGTAATAAATAAATAACATATAGTCTGAATCATCAGTGTGCTGTCTTAACTTCCCTATTGTTATCAAAATAAAAATATCAAAAGTAAAACTATATTAATAAGCGTGAGAGACACCTGCTCAAGAACATAGTGGCAACAAATATTGCTTTTTCAGATGGACACCATCTGGAAGGGCTGAAATGGCTGAGAAGTGACACAGAGAGGATACTAAACAGTTACAGGGAGAGTTTACAAACTGGGACCTTATTTCTTTCATTTTGAATGTCGTTTCTATGATATGATGAGAATTTATTTTACTCAAATGCAACAACAATGTTATTAGGTGAAGCAACATAAGCAAACAGATATGTAAACATAAATTTAAGCGTGTCATTTTAGCATGTCTGCATTTGGTTGCTGCATTATAAACTCTGTAAAAAAAACACTGAGAAACTGCCACAAACACAAAAAAAGAAAACAGCTATTTACATCAAGCAGTTTGGGTAATAATCACAATGTCCTCCTTTGTTTTTAAAATATAGGTTTTGACAGTTGGATTAATTTGGAGAGTAGTGTAAAACCAGTTTGATTACTTATACTGTTTGCCCCAGATTTCACTTTTCCTTGTATTACTACAATAAATTAAGTGACATGCAAGTCACTAAACAGCTAAATTTCTATGACAAATGAGCAAACTCCGTCTGCTGATGAAGACAATGTGATATAGTCAAAAGCTCTTGAATATATCTTGAGTTGACATTGGTCTGTCAACTGCTGTTTTCAAGGTGATGAATGAACTGTGAAGCTCAACAAGATTACAAAAAATATCATTCTCTTTCCTTATGGACATCTGCATAGCTGGGGGAGAGTTCATGCCAGGTCAAGTGTGTCAGCTGCTAATATCTGTGAGGATCTGCAGCTACAAGTGTAGAGATTGCACATGTGTGAAACTGGAGTTTTTAAGTAAATACATTGGAATTTCTAAAAGACTTTTCTAATGCCATTCTCGATCTGATCACTTTGATCCCTGATTCAAGTTTTTCTTTGATTCTAGATCTGATCACTTTGATCCCTGATTCAAGTTTTTCTTTGGACATCTTTGGTTTCAGTAAGGCAGAAATGACCTTCTCATGTTAGTTCCATGAGGGTATCCACACTATTTGACTAGTGCGGATTTGAGATGTGCTGTTTTTTTGTTGTTAATGAGGGTATATGCATGTCAAACCACATACACAAATGGTGTGGGAGATCAGTTCCCTGATATATCCTTGGTGTATTTATACCTGGATTTATTGTAACTTTTTCAGACTGTATAGCCAAGATACAACGCTGGAGGAATAGCAGCAGGAGAGCGGACACAGACCTGGTTTTAATACCCACAGTTTTCTGTCCAGCTAAACACACAGTCCTCCTTCTGACAACCTCCTGTCTTGCTCTGCCCTCTTCATCCCTCCTTCTGCCACATGCTGTAGACCGATCCTTAATTGTTGTTGTATTCATTGTGGTTCATATTGCCTCATTAATATCCATTGTTCAAACAATCTTCCCACATGTCTCTCTCCTCACTTATGTGTCCCTTCCATCCTGCACCACTCCTCTCTCCATCTCCATATTTCCCTTTTTATCTCTGTCCACTCTCCCTTGTCCCCTCTTTTCTCCCATTTTCATCTATTTATTTCACCCACTTACGTGACCCCCTCCCTCTTCTTGTTCACTGATCACACATAAATTAACACTGAAGGCTTCCATAATTGCTTATGTAAAAACTCACACTAATGCACACAGCGCTCCCTATTTAACGGGTCTAATTTTATCCCCCTGCACTGTATCACCCAACCCACTAATATACATGGTTTTTATGCTAAATGATTGATGTCTCACCATACCACATTTTCCACTTCATTAATAAAAAAATAGTGTCTTTATTTATTAATGGGTAATATACATATACATGTATTTATGATTCAATTAGGGCAGCGATAGAACTGCAGTCGGGACCTATAAGAAGGAATTTACTTTGTAAGCTAGAAGATCTAAGTGTCTGGTAAAGTATCTGTGCTGGGGTATTGCTCCTCTTGCCATGGAAGACTTTATTGCACTGTACAGTAAGGAGTGCTGTGCAGTGATAAAGGTGTAGATGTTTGACATGAAGCCCTGCTGTCAGAAGTGAGAGATTAAACCTAAAAGTAGTTTAGTTTTAAATACAGATAGATAAAACTGTGGGATTAAAATTGAGGATAAAAGTCCTAAATAATGTAAGACGTAAATACCGCAGTTAAGTAACAGACTGTGAATAAATCATTTTATTCTAAATAATAAGTGGGGCAAATGGTTATTTTTAACTACAGCAAAAATAGAGATTACACCTTTATTTTGGCTCTTTCGGTTTTTATGACAGTAGGTGAAGAAGAGAAAACAGAGAGGGCATGGAGACATGCAAAGTGGGGGAGAAAGGAATTAAGGGCGACAGGTCTGCAGGTGAGACTACACTACAGACTGTTTGAATAGATGGAGGAAAAAAGTTGGAGTAGGTCAAGCCACTTCTCATAGTTTTCCCTTCCTGGCCATTAGTGCTCGTGTTCATGCAATATTAAGCTTGCTGAATGTGTGTTTAGTAGCTGCCAAGGTAGCAGGTTAAAAGACGCTAACTGCCAGGTTTATGTTGCAAATTTAAGTGTATTGGTTACACACTAACTGAGTACATAAGTGAACCACAGATGAGTGTGAATTTCGACTTAACACTAGACTCAGGGACAGATAACTTAGACCCCGCGGTGACCAAGAAAGCTGCGTGGGTCCACTGAGGAGACTTATGTTGGACCGTACAGATGTTACAAGTTGAGATTGCTCCATTGGTGGCTAGAAAGATGGCACCCCAGTCATTCGTATGGAATCTGCTTAATTAGTGCGTACAGCTAACAAGTTTTTATGGGCTTCCTCATGCTTTGGTCCCATGGAGCATGCATGCTAGAACCCTTTCTCCAGCTGAACTGGTTGAAAGCATTTGCTAATTATACAACGTGTCATTCTAAGGTGGTTTGTGATGTCGAAAAAAATGTATTCCCCTTTCCTACAGTTGCTCCTTCTCCAGTGATTGTAGAGAGGACAAATGCTTTTTGGGTCAGTGTGTTTCACGTGGCACAGTACTGCGCGTGGCCAAAAGAACCTTATAGACCAGAGCTGTTCCTGGGGGATTGTCAATCCACTACTATGCACTTTTCACAATTTAACTCTGGTTATTTTGACTGTTCTGTGAGTAACTGAATGCATGTTTTTTAGCCACTAAGCTAGCGGGAAAAAGAGTGCTAATTTTTAGCTGTAGGCTGCAAATGAAATGTAGTATTAGCTTTGGCTAACATTAAACTTTTTAAGTTAGTTTGTGTGACTAGCATATAACAGAGACAAGAGATATCAGAGACAAGAATGAGCTTGGAGCCAAAACTCTGATGAGGACATCTGTTGGACTGTTCAAATGTCACAAGGTCAAATAGCACCACTCGTGAGTAGAAAAGTCTTTGGGTGCCCAGACTGAAACGATAATGTAAGTGGAGCATTTCATTTCTTAAAACAGTCTGAGTGAAAAGTAATCTAATTTCAGTAAACCGCACCAAATCCAAGTACAGGGTTGCAATATTTTGAGAGTGTATGTTTGTGAGCCCACTTAATCCAAAAATAGACGATTACTTTGAGATATTTTGAACATATCAGAATTAGGGTTGTTGTAGAGTAATTTTGAGGGTCAAAGCAACTCCATATTTTGGGTTTAATTTTAGGCTTAATTTTAATTTTTCATCGTAGATACAGCATAAGGTCGTGAGGGCTACATACATAACACCAGAAAGAAGAAGGCATCCTTCCTATTTTTCTGAGAAAAATAATAGATGGTTATTGGTCAGGAAGTAGGCAAATGCTAAAACTCAGTGTTGTGAGCATGCATTCTCATGTCAGATAAATTGTTTTCCCGGTTATATCTAACACACACACACACACACACACACACACACACATAAACACAATAATAGGTTTATGAGCCTTGTAAATCAAGTGCCAAGGAGGACAGTCATTTACCTGAACCATTACTGCTGGGCAGTACTGGCTACTAAACTAGTCTATATTAGACGTCTTTTTTTTTTTTTTTTTTTTTTTTTTAGTGTGTGTTTGAACGTGTGCATCTGACAACTAACCTAATAGAAGTCAGTATAACCCTGCTGGCGGAGAACATGCAGCCACAGGGCTAATAGAAAGATAATGAGTCCATCCATACTCACGCCTCTATTAAATCTCTCCTTAATACTCTCTCCCTGGAATGGTTGGTGTATTAGAGCCCGCTCCTCCTTTATGACTCCAGCGTTATGAGAAAAGTGAACCATCGAGTGAATATTCATAGTCCAGCAAAGCTAAATTCTTCTTACAAATAAAGTGTTTACAGTGAGAACTGAAGGTGTTTCCAGGGCAGAGCACTTATAGGGGGCTACATTCAAGTCTGTACACGAGGTAAAACTACCCAAAATACAGAAATACAATAAAAAATATTTGGCAACACACTTGGGGTATTAAATCAAGACTTCACTAATAATGCAAACGTAAATTAAATGTATCAGCCCATGGATTAGAGAGAATTGTCCCAAGTCACAGCCAAAGTTCCTGTAAACCACACGTTTGATAACTTTTTGATACCACAAACTTTCTACCATAGAAAAGTGCTCCACCTCATCCATTTTTTTTCTTCCATTTTTGGACATGTTTCACATTAATGCTTATACAGTATAATGCAGTTGTAAATGGAGGTTGATTTGAAATTGGAACTGTTTTACACAGCAATATTACAAAATCAGAGATAATTTTTTATCGTCAACAAATCCCATGAAAAGCATGAAGCATGAAAACATGTGAAATGTATAGTCTAAAACTTAAAAAAGGCTCAGTAACATCCTGAAACACTGGGGCACCATTGCTTTTTGGACGTTACTCAAACAGGAAGAAATAGGACATTTGTCGGAAACTATTAATCCACATTTGGTGCTCTGGTGAGTATTTACAGCAGCAGGACAGAGTATGTGGGATTGAGTCAAAATAAACTACAGTGTGTATTCCTGTTATTAAAGTAACATGTCACCCTGCGATCCACATGTCAACAGTGTGGCTCATTGATGTGTTTAATAGTATTCGAACAACCATGGAGCTCTATGGCACAGAGGAGCAAGATAGACAAGGTTGTGGATAAACACACAACACTTGCTAATGTCCTAATTTCATATAGAAAATAACCAGACTCATCATTAGATTTAAATAAAAGCATGTTGATAAAAATGTTAATAAAGCCAAATAAAAAAAATAAAACCAGCAGTGGCCTTGAATATAGGAAAACACATTTAGAAAAGTAAAACATGATGGAAAATGATCAGATTTGATATAATGTATGGGGTTCCTTAAGACTCATTCTGGTCATCCAGTTTTATCATCCAGTATTCTGTCTCATTTAAGGTAAAGATGAAGCCTCAGTGTTCAACACCTACCGTTACAGTCTCAAAAAGTTTCGTTACGGCAGCTAATGGATGACCTTGTACTGACCCACTGTCTAAAACAAAGGATGTTCACTTCCCTTGACATGGTTGCGTTGTGCCAGATGCATTCGTAATAATAAAAACTGGATTCCTCCCGTGCAACCACAGGATTTTGTGAAACAAAATCATACAGAAATATTATTATCTATCAAATTCCAGTTAATGGATTTGTCCCTCCGTCATACACAACACCTTGGAGCAGCGATGTGGCTTTTGTCCAATATTACCAATTCTTTAGCACTGAATTACAGCGGGAAACACTTTCGCACATATTCACAATCTGCATCCCCCTTTCTGTCTCTTTCAAACTTATATATACAGATGCATGAATACAAACCCCAAAGAGAAGAGCACACAAATATCCAAGAATATTTTGATATGTGTTGAGGATGAGGATAATGTGATGTCACCTCTAATACCCAGATAGAGACACAATGTCCCTACCACTGCCTTCCTTTTACATGTAAAAACAGCAGAGGAGGCACATATGAATGACAATGCAGCTCGTGTCAGTGCAGGCTGACTTATTGGGGGTGTATTGTGCAGGCCAGGCCAGCTTACTTCACGCCACTGTGTTATTTACCCCTTTTTTTCTATTACCAGCGCATTTTTATTGCTGAGGGAATCGAGAAGATGTAATTGCCTACCAGGTATCTGCTTGCATTATCAGGCCTAGGATGGCATTAACTATAAATAGATAAAGGACATTATGCAGCCATATTGTGTACTGTGTGTGTGTGTGTGTGTGTGTGTGTGTGTGTGTGTGTGTGTGTGTGTGTGTGTGTGTGTGTGTGTGTGTGTGTGTGTGTGTGTGTGTGTGTGTGTGTGTGTGTGTGTGTGTGGGAGGGTTGTGGGTTGGTGGGTGGATGATAGGAGCAGCGAGGGTTTTTGAAAGTGTGTTTGCTTGTGTGTGTGTGTTATTTGATTTATTCAAACTACACAGCCTATGGTTTATGACAGATAGGATATACAAATCTATTGTGAGGTTAAAATTAGATATTTGACCAGACAATGGGATAAGCTGCATCTCCAGAAGTGACCCGCATAAACCTTGGGTGTATATGGTTAGTGTGTAGGTACAGGTGTGTAGGTGTGAGTGTGCTTTAGAAAACAATGCATAGTGCAATTTAAGTTTTTTTGAATTAAAAGGAGATGTGTGCTGTGTGAAACCTGCATCTTTCAAGCAAGCTTAGCAAGGTGAGTTACGACAGAATTGCCTCTTTTCCTTTTCTTTCTTTATTTCTTTCTCACTGTCTGCTTCAGTCTGGCTATGTGGGCACAGACAAAGTCAAACTGCTGCTCGCACATATTTGGGCAGCTATTTAATTAAAAGTGGATTACAAGAGTGTTGGGTAAACAAAGATCAGATTAACAAATAGGCCGTTGCTGCTTTCCCATTTGCTAATGCAAATTTGACTTGACGATGGGATTGGTCGTGCAGAAGAACGGCTCTGCCACTCCGGCGGAATATTAAGACCCGGTCTGGAGCTCAAGTTAAGTCGACGACTCGCAGAAGTTGGCTAAGCCCCCATCCTTATGCCCAGTGTGTGTGTGTGAGTGTGGGGCATTTGTGTGTGTGTGTGTGTGTGTGTGTGTGTGTGTGTGTGTGTGTGTGTGTGTGTGTGTGTGTGTGTGTGTGTGTGTGTGTGTGTGTGTCTGTGTGTGTGTGTATTGTCTTGCAAGATGCTATTCCTCATTTCTTATCTCTGAGGTGTGGTTCTTGATTTGAATGATGCAGTTTATGCAGCAAATGATGAACAGCATAGTATGGTTTTGTAAATGTTTTTATACCAACCCCAAAAATATCTAAACACAAACACAAGTGAGGGTGCAGACATCCCATTTGATTTTTTTTTTCTGTCATCATCAGTCATCAGTGACACCCATGATTACAACAGTCTTTATAAAAAATACTGTAACATTGCAGTAACTTGAATGTAAATGAAAAGAAATGTTTCCCTTTTTTTGCAGAGTAGCCCTTACAAATCTCAAGCATTCCTTGAACTGCCTCAAGGACTGCCAGGACTCCTGGACTCCAGGTAGGGAACCACTGAAAGCTATGGAGGGCAAAGCATGTAATTTCACCTCCCCTTTTCATAGTCAAGTTTGTCTCCTCTATTTTATATTATTGTTGGGTAAATGTCTTAATCATGCTGACTAGGGTAGCTCTTACCGCCCAGCCGTCATATCCCAGATAAGAATTTGTGTTGAGCTGACAAAAATCCAACAGTTACCATCCACTCACACTGAAACCTTCATGGGGATATTTTTTGTCCCTGACAAATGCTTCTAATACAAATACTAATTCCACTTCCTTGATTTGACTTGTATTGGCAGACCCCAACATGGCCCCCATCCTAACCTCAACCATCATGGCAATCGACATTTCATACACAGCCAAAATTGTTAAGCTCATGGTCACACTAGATGAATGGTCATGGGATCAAACCAAGTCACAAGGACTCATCATCTGGGAATCATGAGTGTTTTTAGAAAATTTCATGGCAATTCATGCAAGCTATCTTTAATGTTTGCTAAGATATTTTAGTCTTATCAAAAGCACTGAGCAGACTTAGCACCACATCACTAGCCACTACTGGGCCTAATTGAAAAGGTGAGGCAATATGGTATCTATCTATCTATCTATCTATCTATCTATCTACTCTGACAGAGTCTCTGTCTCTTTGTCTTTATTTCTTTCTTCACATCTCCTCCCATCTTTTACTTGCTATCCACATCCCTCACACTCCCTCAGTCCGTGTGTCTCAGAGTTTTGGACACGGTTCGACCTTGCTGTGATAGACTGTTGCTGTGTTCATTCCTCTTTTTCACGACACCTCTCACCTCCCCGGTCACAGGAGAGTGAGAGAAAAAGAAGAATGAAGTGGAGTCGGAGGAGGAGCGATGGATTTATTGATGTGAGGCTCAGGCTAGGGTCGATGCATCAGAGTCTGGATCATGGTGGATGATGAGGCCTCTGGGTGTCAGGGACAACTTCATACAGGCCGGGCCACACATTTATCTATGCAGTTCTCTGTCTAATCTATGCAACTCACTCTTTTAGCTGAGAACTTTTCCTAATTGTTCTGTCAAATGGTAAATCTTATAATCCCATTTTAGATTTTGTTTTACTGTCAATTTTTTTTGTGCTTAGTGTCCACTGCTTTCTGTGTTTTTGTACATTAATTCCCAAAGATCAACTGTCAAATCAAACAGACTGTCACATATTTTTCCTTTAATTCTCTGTCAATGAAGTTTAAGTTTCTCTAAGTATAACTCTTTTCCACCAAAATTCCCCACAAATCCATTTAGCACACACTGCTCATGTTAACTGCCCAATTCTTCATATCCCAAGCCAGAAATGTATAACTGATCAGTTATTGTGTGCCAGAGGATATGCCAGGTAGAAATACCTATTGGCTACGGCATCTCTTAGCAGCATTTCTTTTCTTCAAACTATTGTATGTGCTTGGCTGAAATTGACATGTGGTGGCTGTTTGAATTGTAACTAATGTCTGTCAGGAACAAAGGCAGAAGTTGTGTGCCATTGTTAGTAGTGCCCCAAATGATGAAAAGATCGGTTAAAAATGTGTGATTAGGACACAGGCCATAGCTGTTTGCATGTCCTTCTTTTGCACCTTCTTTATGTGTGCAAAGCAAAACCGTAAACATAGAGGTCAAAAACCATTATATGAATCAATTTTGTAACAGGTATATCTAATGGTTTTGAAATTTACTGACCAACAATGTCATCATGGGTTGTTTTGGAAGCCAATGACAGTTTAGATGACTTGCTGGGGTCTGCAGAGTTTCATGAACTGATTAATCAGTTGTGTGCATCAAATGTTGATGGTTTTTAAAAGTCTGTCTTCTTTGTGCAAATCACTGTAGAGCATAACAAGGAATATGAATGAGAAATGCCTCAGAATGTGCTGATGTCTTCAAATATAGCAAAGTTATTGATATTATACGAGCAGCTAAAGTTATGACTCTTCACTCCTCTACACCAGAACACTATAAACTCCATATTGTTTGTGTAACAACTTTGTATCTTTAGATATAAATGAGACTGATATTAATAATTTTCACTTCCATAATTCTTTGTGTACAGAAAATTGACATGATATGACACGTCATTTTATAGTAAAACATATTTTTTTAAGCAGCTCCTCTGTGTGAGTACTGTTTGTGATATGCTAGATTTTCTAATGGTTTTATTTCTCTCATTGTACAGCAAGTTTACTTTGGTCTCCTCAGAGGAGAGGAAGGCAGCTGGATGAGGGAGTCAGAGAGCTGAAATCACATGGCAATAAAATGGTGATTATTAGTGGATTGTTATTAGTCACTCCAATAAAATATTTGAAAAAACAGCAAAGGCAAAAAGCATTTTTGAAGGACTTGTTGATTTAGGATTGACTTTGACAAAAAGTCCTGAAAAATCAATACGAACTTGCTGAAAGTGTACCACTCTACTTTCATGACTCAAACTGGATTCACCAGTTTTTAAAAGATGGGAAGGGGAAGAAAAACAAGCCAATTCGAATGAAGAAGCGTTGTCATCAACAGCATCAGATAAAAAGAATCGGGAACCTACTCCTTCAAAGGCACTGAAAAAGTTTTGCCCCAGTCTGCCAACTCCAAGTCAGACCAGAATATCCATGTACCCATGGCAAAGTATTACAGGGCTAAGTTTGTTATAAAGTGGTGTTAAACGGTTAAACTTCTGCTTCTTATTTAGACTTTTAGAATACTATGGGCTTGAATGCCAACTGTTTTATTAGCATCCATTCTGTGGGCTACCAGGTGTTTAGGTTTAACGAGTGACCGTGTTGTTTTTAAAACTGATTAAAGTAAAATTAAAGGTTTGGTGTTTTCAACTGCTACCATCACTATGAGCAACCATGACGTATTCAACCGAAAGTCACCAGTTAACGTGGTCATTAGTTAAATCAAAAGACTAGTGCACCACAGCAGCCATCTTGTTTTTTAACGAAAACACTTCAGCAGCGCTCCTCTGTCAGTCATCGTATCAAACCCAACTGTATCAAAACCCACCTCATTTAAGAAAAATGCTTGTGATTGGCTCGATCTGTCTGAATGGGAAGAGGACCAGACCCATCAGCAAGGGCAAAAAAAGAAGACTTGGTCTGGTTTCCAAGCTAGAATTACTTATAAACTTAGGGGAAATCCATCCTTGTTGGTCATATCTTAACGAAACAAGGTGATGATACAGATAACAATAATGTGCCACACTTTATTAGTATCATTTTTACACAATAGGAAAAAATCTGATTCATTCAGAATCATCATTTAAAGAAGTTTAGTGCATCCCACCCTCTCATGTGGATTGGAGAGCTAAGTGTGGCTGTATGAAAAGGTCAGGGACCATTGTTGCACAGAGGGAGGGCTCAGTGTGTTGAATAATACAACGGATGATGTTATTGGGGGCACGTGAAGCCTCCTCCCATGCTGCTAACATGCTTCTCTGTTATTTTAGTCTCTGGCAGAACAGGGATACTCCATCTGGGTTAGCTGTAGAGTCACCCTGTACAGTCCCAGTGAGGAGTACCGTGGCTTTCTGCAAGGACAGGACAAGACACAAAGGGTTCAGGAGCAGCAGCCTGACACAAAATGCTAAGGGACAGAAAAGGAAGAGGAAAGAGAGGAGAAGAGGGCCATTAAGACAAAAGGAAAAAACGAGAGATAAAGAGTGGAGGGATTAAAAGTGAGCAGGAGAGAACTAGGAAAGAGATAAGGAAGAGGAGCAGAGCTGGGAAATTAGCGAAAGCGAAGAAACTTGGAGATACATTTAATAAATGATTAAGGAAATGGAAGAAAGCAGGAAAGTGAGAGGGGAAAAGAACATGCTAAGGGAGAAGATGATGAGATGAGATGCAGGAAGAGAGGAGAGAAATAGGAGAATTGAGGATTAGAGGATGTTGAAAGAAGACAAGGATGTAAGTTTGACATATGAAACTGTGAATTAAAAGCCAAGTAAAGAATGGGCAGACTGGGTTTAAGATGGAGAGTGAAAAGGTGTAATCAGTAAAGAATAGGAAAGACAGTTTGATGATACAGAATTATAATACTTCAGTTGAGGAATAGAAAACAATATCATGCATTTCAGACAAGAAATACAAACATTTTAATTACACAATATAATATACACTAATATCTTACAACATGATATGATACAATGTAAAGTAGGATGACAGCATATGATAAGATAATGGAATATGACTGGATTATGACCTCTGATATCATTTAACATGACAGCAGTAGTCCTTCTGAAAACATTAAAAAATAAAATATATAATGAAATAACATTACGCTATGATGTGATGGTACAATATAATATGAAATATGACATGATGACTGTGGTATGATCAGTGGTGGAAAGTAATTAGTAATTTAGTGCACATACTCAAGTAGCATGCTGTAAGTACAAATTTGAGGTACAGTAGTAGTACTTGATTAGAATATTCTGCTTCATGCTATTTTTTTACTTCATTTACTTTACTTACTTTTCTACTCCACTTAATTTCAAGGAGAAATTTTCTGCCCCCTATATTTTAAGTATTTTGGAAATTGCTATTTGTCAATATTAGTTACAAATACTCCCTCAGTCGGTCAAAAAATTCTGTGTGGAGCACTGCCACACAGCAATGAATTGCTATTTTTTTTTTGTCTTTTTTGTTTTTTTTTAAGTGTAATGTGAATGAGTCATATGTTGTGTCGATTGCATTTGTTTCCATACAAAACATATGATCAGCTTATGAACTACAATACAGTGAAGTGCCTAAGAGTATTTAACATTTTCTCCATCTTGACCAGCTGCAAGATTGAAATGCTGCTTATGTGTTTATGCATTGGTAATAACATTACAATAATGTAATCTATAACAATTTAGTACAAACATGTGGTAATGGGTAGTTCTATTTTGGATACATTAAGTATAATTTGTTACTGAAGTCATTTTTGAATGCAGGGCTTTTACTAGAATTGGAGGATGTGAAGGATTTGCACATGTTCACCCAAAACTAATTATCACCTTATATATAATATGACGCACTGTTATAGATGAAATTCAACAGTATTATATAAAGTAGCGCCACCTCAGCCAGCTGCTATAAAATGCTGTATATATGCTAATGCAGTAATAATCCAATAATATACTGTATATAAAATATATCATAATATAAACGGACCATTTTTCTTTTGAAACAAGTACATTTTGCTGATTATACTTCTGTACTGAAGTCAAATTTTAAATATGGCTTTTAAAATACAATATAATATGTTACAAAAAAATATCTGAAAAATGAATAGGCAATGAAAGCAAATGAGGGATGGGAAGTGTTTAGTTCCCACATCTTCTTGCTAATTGTCTAGTTTAGCAGCACTTTGAAATGTGTCTGAGTGTGTGAATTTGGGCGGGTATGACTGCAAGCCCGTGAAGAGCACCAGACGGGACCACAAACCATACACAAACGCACGCATCCAGTCACGGGACAGTCAACTAAAAAGGAGGAAAGGAAATCTAAACGAGAGAGGAGACTGAGAGCGGAGTGAAGAGTGTTGGGAGCGAGGAACGGGGGAGAGGAATAGGAGAAACACAGTGAAGAGAGGAAGAAGACGAAGAGAAAGTTCAGGGTGGACAGAGAGCAGACTAGGCTACCGCTGCCTGTCATACTGTGTCATAGTCACTGGCGCTGACTGTCCAACATAAAATGTTACTTGCAGCAGTTTTCAATTCCTCACAAATCCACATATTTGTGTGTGTGTGTGTGTGTGTGTGTGTGTGTGTGTGTGTGTGTGTGTGTGTGTGTGTGTGTGTGTGTGTGTGTACTTGTACTTGTACCTCTATCTCTGTGAGGACTAGTAAGAGTTTTAGACCGTGGGAGTGAGGACATTTTCGCCAGTACTCACAACTTCAAAGGGCTGTTTGAGGGTTACAGGGTTCAGGTTAGATGTAGGTTTAGGTGTAGGGTTAGGTATTTAGTTGTGACAGTTGAGGTTTGGCTAACAGGCTAGGGAATGCATGATGTCAATGAATGTCCTCACAAAGATAGAAGTACAAGTAGGGCACCAGACAGGCAGCAGGGTAATTTGGTTTGGCACTAATGCAGGGCCAAAGATCTATGCTCGGGGTGGGAAAAATGTCTCTTTCACACACACACTTTTTCCAGTGTAATTTAAATGAAAGCAGACGGTTCACAGAAGCTCTGCTACTTCACAGCGTCTCAGAGACCCACTGTAAATGCTCACATAGTAGACATGGCAACCTGACAGTGTGTGAGTGTGTGTTTGAGAGAGACTTTTTTAAAGAGCCTGCTGCATGTGTCCACACACTGTGCGAGTGTTATTACATGTAAACCTTGTATGTAAAATGTACTTAATGTGTAAGTCAGACTGTGTGGGCTTGTGTGTGCGTGAGCACTTGTGTGTGTTTTTGAGTATGCACCCACATAGATAATGCCTGCGTGTGCATTTTTATGTGTACAGTTAATCTATTTTTGTGTGTGTGATATACTCATGCAGTTCTGTGTGTGTGTGTGTGTATGTGTGTGTGTGTGTGTGTGTGTGTGCGTGTCCGTGCTCTTTATTTTGGGCAGGTGGCTGTGTGATGGTCTCACACCCTGTCACAGCAGCTCTTCAGGCTCCTCTTCCTCGTTTCCGCTCACACTACCAGTGGGGCGATTATAGCCTCGCCACTGTCACCCTGTTTACACCTTATGCCGCCACCAATTACCAGGCTTTGACACCCAAGCTCGAAGGAGTGTGGGTTGGTGGTGTGCTGGGGGGCAGATTCACACCCTTGGCCACACTGTCACAGCCTTACCTGTGAATAGATACACAAGATGGAATGAGGCTGAGCAGGGAAAACACACTTAGGTTACACAGAATGACAGTCTTTTACAATGCATTTACTTGACATGCAAACACATATTTTGATTATAACAAGTTCAAAACAACATTAAGTTCAGTGCACCTTTTATGTTCTTCATATTTCATCATGTATTGCAGTGCATGCAGTATGGCCAGAGATCACAGGGTAGGCCATGATGCAAATATAAGAATTAAATGAAATTCTCTTTTAAATATTTGCAAAGCTAATGGCATTCACTGATCCTCAGCTGTACGTTGTGCTTAGTGCTAGTTAGCAAATGTTACCATGCTAACTAGGATGGAGGACATGGTAAACATTATACCTGCTTACAATTAGTGTTTTAGCACTTTCACTGTTAGTATGTAAGTATCATGATGCTAGCATTTGGCTCAAAGCACCACTGTGCCAAAGCGTAGCCTCACAGAGCTGCTTGCGTGGCTTCGGGGCAACATACATGTGTGATGCTTATGATACGTCACTTTGTGTTGATGTTTCACATTAAAAGCCATCCAGGAATAGGAGGGATTAGGCCCTTTGAGATGGTGGAAGGCTTCCAATGTGAAACATCTGTGTAGGTTCTATTCGGACAGTAGCTTCACACCAAACTAACAAAAACGGCAAAGTAAAACAAAGGACAATAAAATCTTAATGTAAAGTGAGATACTTCATATGCAGAGTTTTGAACATGACACAACTATTATCCCAATTTATCAACATAAGAGGAAGTTCTGAGTTTGCATTAACAGCAGCAGATCAGAAAACAGTCAAAAATTTTTAAAAATATTCTTCCATGCTATATAAAAATTGGGAAAATTTGTAGGGAGGACCTGTCTCTTAAACAAGCTTGATTTAACTAAAAGCCTGGTTCTGCAGTTGAGATCCATATTTGAAAATTAGTTTTCTAGAAGGGTTCTTTAAAGCACCAAATTGCAACTCTCTCTCTCTCTCTCTCTCTCTCTCTCTCTGTATGTGTGTGTGTGTGTGTGTGTGTGTGTGTGTGTGTGTGTGTGTGTGTGTGTGTGGATGTGAGAGGGTGCTGCACACAGAGGTTAGTGTGGTCTACTGTGTGACAGGGTGGGACAGAGAGCTTGGCCTGGAGCACAGCTATGATTAATGGACACACACACACAAACACACACCATCATCTGTCCTCTCTGTCCCATACTTGGGTCATGTCTTTTTAACCCCTTTAAAACACTGACACAAACACACACACACACACACACACACACACACACACACACAAACACACACACACACACACACACACACACACACACACACACACACACACACACACACACACACACACACACACACACACACACACACACACACAGACACACACGCTTGTCTTTGCCAGTGTGCATGTAATATTAGCTAAAACAGGACAATGGTGAATGGTGACTGTGTGTGTGTGTGTGTGCATGTGTGTGTGTGTGTTAATGAGCTGACCTGCTTGGTCCACCTGCTCTTCCCAGCTGGCCAGGCTGAGATGGAGTCGGATGCCGTAAATATCTTGACAAGGCTCCACTGGGCTTTACTTCACCTCTCTCATTCCTCTCTCCTCCTTTCTCCATTTCTGCCCTCTAGTCTCTTTCCATCTCACTCCACCTCCCTCCTTGCATCTCCTTCCCTTGTGCTCATCTCCATGATGTCAACCCCTCTGCTTCTCTGTATCTCCTTTCTCCTCATATTCCATCTGATGTCTTTCTCATAACATCCCCTCTCTTGTCCTCTATTTTTCTCTTATTCACCTCTCCCAGTTCCTTCCCTCCTCTTTATAGTACTTTCCTTCGTCTGTTGTCTTCTCCTTTCTCTTTCACCTTTTTAGCATATTCTTTACCTGTCTTCTGTTTTCTCCTTCCCTTTCTTGTCATTACTTTCCATCCTTTCTTCTCTCCTTTTGATTCTCGCCTTACATAATATCTTTCCTCTCCCCTCATCTTTCTACGTTCTCCCTTTCTTCCCATGTAATTTTCTCTTTGAGATTTTAAGGCATTGATACTGTCTGAGTGTTTAGTTCCAGTCTCTTCTCCAGAAGGTTTCTGATGGAACATGTATAAAACACGGCTGACAAACAGACAAGTGACCTCCAGTGGAGAGTTGTTCATGGGAACGCCGACTAAAGAGGGGTATCCGGCACGCCTTGATTCTAATGCTGAAAGATGCTATCCTATTACTACACAGAGGGAGACAGATTTTCATGTCTCAGGTTGGGAGGACTGGCACCATTGTCAAGGGCTAGACTTTTTATGGTGGATGGTTATTTTCAGAACTGAGTAAAGTGAAAGGAAAAAACAAGAGTCAATGCTGACAAGACTACTTGCAGCCCACATCACCTAATTATTATCATGTTATGAACTTAATTATAACTGATTAACAATTTAGAGGCTTTTAGGGACAGGTGGTTTATTTAAATTGGTGTGTTGTATTCACAACAACATGTTGCTTCCTTTTTGATGTACTTTCTGTTAGTATCTTTCCCTTTTTGAGTTTATGACCTGTTTTGTTGTTTAATGACGTTAATGTATGTGATTAGATGTCGACAAGCAGAACATTGATACTGGACAGTTCAGTTGTTCTTACATCTTGGCTTGTCACATAAAGGGCACACCACCTTACACATTGGCTGTAGGCATCGGAATTGGACAGAAATCCTAAGCTGCACAATTGTTGGATGTGAACCTAATTCTTAGGAATAATTGGCTGATTTGGTTAAGCTTGCCTCTCCCTCATTACCACCACTGACTTGCCCTTCAACAAGGCCCTTGACTTCAACTGTTCCAGTGGAGCTGCTCAGTTGCTAGCAGGTTAGACTGTGGTTATACTTGGCAGCTTCCAGGTGTGAATGTTTGTAACTTTGTAAGTCTGGTCAGAGAGTTCCGACAAAAGAAAGGATGGCTCTCAGTGAAACTTCCCTGAATAAAAAGGTTAAAAAACATCGGCAATAAAGTATTTTTTAAAATTCAAATTCTATTTTCCTCTCCTCCTTAATTAAAACGTGTAGTTATTCATAATTGTATTCTCAATTACAGGATCCAATGTAGCCAAAATGCTTTTGGGTTTTTGAAAACTAACAGATGAGGTGTATTGTCAGTTTTTTTCACTACACTATAAAACCTGTTGCAACTCTATCTAATGTAATGCTTTTTCAACATGCAACCTGTGAAGAGAAAAAAACTGAAAAAGAAAAAAAGACAAAACATTACTTAGGTAAGTTAATGCTTACATTATCAACACATAAGCAAACATATTCACAGCACTTTCCACACTTTCCATCTGTAGCTGAATAATTCAGCAGTAAGATATGATGTCATCTGAAATTAATTAACTTCGAACAGAGTGAATTATGTTTCAATGTAAGCGTGATCCTAGCTAACACAGTTCTGCTACTGCATACTGTGGACTATCTCTGTAAATGTAACTGTAAATGTATCACACTCCGATCAGTTGTGTAGCTCTCTTCCATATTTGATTTAGGTCATCTTTTGTTTTCATTTATTTTCAAAAAAGAAAAAAAAAACTTTAACTTTTTTATACTTTTTGGTATGAAGACATGAACTGCCACCGGGAAAGTAAAACCAAATTGTTGACAAAAGATGGTCAAAAGGGACAGGAATATAGCTAGTTGCTCACTATGATGCAACAAAAAGTTTTGGTTATTTCTCTGCCATTAAAATGAAAAGCCCTTATATAATGTTTTCCTTTGAAATATTAGCACTATAGTAGTTCATTCCACTGGTAGTTCATCCCACCAGTCACATTAGTGAACAGTGGGAAACAGTATAGTCAGAATTCATACAAAGGCCAGGATGTAATATTCACTACCAACAACATGTCTGAAGAACAACTAGCTATTAGAACCACACTGTGAAGGGACCAAGAAAAGATTGGCCACCACCACTTCTTTGATCATATTGTACCCCATACCCCCACGGTTTGGTTGTATATGAGGATACACATATACTTTGGAACTTTGTCATAGGCTTTTTCTCTTTGTTTCACCTATTTACAGGCACCTGAGAATACTTCTCAGCAGCATTAGTTGCCATGGTTACAACATTGTTATCCTTTGACTGTACCTGTGCCTAAAGACGTCAGAGCTTTCAGAAGGTATTTTTTGTAAATTCTTCACATCTGTGAAAGGGACATCATGCAGGCGGTACTGTCTCCAAGTGCCAAGACATCCATAACCTCGTTTTAACATTTCATCAGGGAGGTTTAGTGAAAGGAAAAGGTTGTCATGTACAAAGTTACACACTTGGGCCCTGTCCTTGACCAGTTTCAAAGAGATGTATGTGCACTCTGCAATAGGGCTCCATATTATACATGTACCCTTTAGGTGATGCAAGGCTCCACAATTCAAACCCAAACCATTTACCAAATTGCTTGCTTGCAACCATGCCTGCCATAATAGGGTATCATGCTTTCGTCAACTGATAACCAATTTGAGTATGGCACCATTTTTTAAGAATCATTCAGTACACTGAAGATGGGCCATACTTTGTAGGAAATGTCATTTGTGGCCTTTGAGTTATCCACCAGATGGATTGAGGCCATTATCTCATCAAAGCGATTCCTTCTCATTTTATTTGAGATGGCTTCATGTAGACATCAGGATCATATGATCAAAATATGCGCTGCTGTGGCACAGAGCTGTAGGCATATTAGAGAAGAACCCCACTGATAGTCAGTAACTCATCCATGTTCAGATCAAGTACCTTCGCTTTTGATTGCTTTGAATAGGTGTTTGGCATCTCGTGAGCGAGCTCCCTCAGAGTAGGAAGGTACATCAAGAACAGGAGCAAATCGACTGGATCAGGTTTTGTTTGCTTTAGGCACTCTGCTGCAGTTGGGCCATAGTTCACGGAATCTGGAATCTTGGACACAGCCGTTCATTTTAATCTTTTAAAAACCCTGGCCCTATTTTGAATATTTTTGAATAGATGTTATCTTTTTTATGTGGCGTTGTAGGGACTCATTTTCCTCAAGGCAGAGGAAAATGAGACCGAGAGTTTGCTTCAACATTGAAGCAAGGGGGTGAAAGTTTGCTTCAACACTGCCTGCTGTGGGAGTGGGAGGTGGGGGTGGGGGGTGGGGCCATCATTTGGTTCTCATGAACATCTGCCATTCTCCAGATAGTTCACCAGTGCATCACAATTCAATAGTACCATGGTCTGTTTCAGCTTTTCATTCCCTATCTAAGCCATTGCTATCACAGTAATTTCAATTGCCTCTTGTTGGTTGGACCGCAACAGTGAGGCCAGCCTAAGAAACATGAATGTCTGTAACTGACTGAGTGATAATCAGTTACTGGCTGACTGAGTGAATGATGAAGTTACGCCATTGGTCAGACGAACTCGGCATGACCGAGTGCTAAAGTTACCCCATTTGTCAGCCAGCTGAGTGATGGAGTTTCCTCATTAGCTGCTGCTGTTTCAAAATGAATTAACACTAAACAGTTTCTAATACATCATTATGGGGGAGTTTACCGGCAGTGTTTCCAACTTAGCATCTTTGTTGCTAGGTTTACAAACTTTTTAGACCCCTTTAGCAAATTTTTTTTTACCAAAGCAATAACTACAAATCTAGTGACTTTTTGGAAAAACCTTAGCTACGTTCCATAGAAGAGAGTTGCTCCTCGAGGGCGAGGTCAGGCTTGCCCTACACAGGCACATCTCTCTATGCGTCTCATTCAATTGACATGATTGAGCTTCTAACTTTCTCTCTGAGTGATCATTTTACAAGTAAATATAGCTGAAATCACAACAAAGCTGTTGTCTTTAACTTATGTGTGTGGTGATATTGTTAGACGACGTCTCAATTACAAAATCAAGATTTTAGCAGTGTAGAAGAGCAGCTTGGAAATGGCTTGGAAGTGACTGCTGGTTAATATGTGGTCTTAATGGGCCACGATACAGTCACTATTTCATACTTGTTCCATTGTCTGACAACAGAAACAGAATAACATGTAAATAAGAAGAGTTTTATATGAAATTTGGCTGTATTAAAATACTGTATATGTGAGCAAAGACAGTAGAGGAGAAGCAGATCGATAAAGGGTGGTGCAGCCACTTGTCTTGTTCAAGTGTAGGAATGACGGTGATGCTGCACACAGCACTTGGGGGGTCAAATGAAGTACGTCTAGGAGATTCAACACATCTGATCATTTAATACTGTGTAAAAAAAAAAAAAAGCAAATGTTATCTAGAGTTAACAGCCAAAACTGGTGTTCAATTAAAACACCGGTTATACTATTGGTCACAATTGTGACCGTTAACAAATTTACACCTCTTGTAAACAAAATACAGTGGGGTCCAAAAGTCTGATATGGGAAAGTGGAGGACATGCAGGAGTGTAATTCTCCAAACATCTCAATAGACCCTTTAAAAAAACTATAGAATATGATACTTCTATCTGTTAATTAACGTGTTTTACTGACTTCCTTTTTTAGAAGTCTGCAGAAGACATCTTCTTCCAGAGGTGCAAGCAGGGAGTAAACTGATCTAGTCATGTGAGCTTTCACACTAGTCACATGACATTGATAAATTCTAATTCTAATAAGACAATCTATTCCAAAAAAAAAAAATCATGACTAGTGGGATTAAGCATACTCCAGAATAGGTAGAAAATAAAGCCATTTTTGTGATGGGAAAATAAGGCTTGTCAGGTAAAGCATATCAGGCTGCAATTTCAAGCTGAACGTGTCATTTTAAGAATGTCTTAGCAGTGACATTTTATTATTATGGTATTAATCATTCAACGTGAAATAACACTTTGAAAGGTTGACATTCTTTAGTAATTTTAAAGTTACTAAAATATAACAGTAAAAGTGTAAGTAAACTTTCACATATTGGTGTTTTTTCCCTCTCTTATTTCTCTTCCAACAAGTGCCAGCTCCAAGTGATTCATTATCTGATTTAAAGTGGTAATCTACAAAATCCTTGTTGTTAGTTCATATAGATGGACTCACTATATTGTCATGGCAATTTACCCTTCGCAAAAACCCTGCCCCTTTAGTTACAGCCGTTCTCCCACAGCACATATGCAGTTTACAGTGATAAGAGTGTCAGATTTAGCACTTAAAATTCTTGGTTATGTTTTAAACAATAGATCTTTGATTTCAGACAAAAGTAGACAAAAGCAGGCTTCTAATTTCTTGCTGGTGACCATGGGTGAGAGATGCAGTAGATCTGCTTTTCTTACTATCGGTCTACTAGTGTTGTTGTGATGAGTAAGAACATAAATACAGGTTTGTGCAAAGCTTCAGGAAAGTTGTATCAATTTGGCTAAGCCACACTGCAATCAAATTAAAAAGAAGAAAAGTCATACTGGCAAGAAATATCAGACTAATAATTAGGGTCAAACTGAGGATTTCCTTGACCAAACCCACATTATGTGCTAGATACACCCTGCAAACAGAAACAAGCCTTTAAATGGTGCCCCTGTTTGAAAGCACTTCCTGTGGTAAGAAACGTAAATGCGTGGGTCTCATACACAAAAATATACGCATATACAGTAAATAACTTTTTTTTCATTTATCAGTTTATTAATTACAAACAACTCATCAATTATATTAAAATGTATTTATGTTGTCATTGCAATATATTGTCAAGTTTAACAGTCTCTGCTCGGTGCCAGATTCAGAGCAAGAGAGTAAGAGGTAGACAGAGAGAAAGAGAGAGAGAGCGAGAGTCCTGACTTGCTAATGAATTCAGTTTTGACTCAGTAACAACTGACACAGTTAGGATCTGTGTGGGAGACCTGTATGTGTGTGTATATCTACAGTAGGTGAGTGTGTGTCACATGCAACACTTCAGGTGGCTGTACAGAGTATAAGTTAACACTTTTATACACACTTTGCAAATAAACAACAGTGTGTATGTGTGTGTGTGTGTGTGTATGTGTGTGTGTGTGTGTGTGTGTGTGTGTGTGTGCTAGTGTATGCTAGCATCAGTGTATGATCGCGCACACTTACGCTCGATTCCATCCTCCCACCTCCACTCCACTGAGTATGTGTTGTGCAGTACAGCAAGTGCCTACCAGTGTGTGCTCCGTGTGCCTTTATGCAAGGCAGGTGAAAGAGGTAAATTGGGCCGTTCCATCATGTGATGTGGGGAGGCCACGCTGACATGCTGATCAGGTGTGCATGCATAATGGCCACCAAAAATAAGCTCTGTTTTGAATAATGCCCCCTATCCAAAAAAAAAAGAGAGAGTAGAAGAAGAAGAAATGCGACAGTCTGCTCTTGGTCCGGCTGGGATCTCATCCATCTTAACAATGAATGGAAATCAGAAACAGACTGCCACCGACTGGGGCCTCCGCAGAGCCCACTTACATCTCTTTCTCCCTTTTTTTTTTCTTCTCTGTCTCTCTATTACACCTTTATGCTTTGACCCTTTTCTCTCCCTCTTCTCTTCCACTCTTTGACTCTCTCTTTCTCTCTCACTTTATATATATATATATATATATATATATATATATATATATATATATATCTATGTTAAATACCCCTTGTCTTTCTATCCCCCTTCTACAGTGATGTAGTGGTACAAATGTGTGGATAAACTACACAATTGGACCAAAATTATGCGGACACCTCCATGACCTGTTTGGATGCCCCAGGTCCAAAAATTTGCTGTTGGGCCCTTAATGACAACTGCTATCCCCCTCCCTCTGGGCAGTGAGCATGTTCCTATTAAGTGCAGTTCATCATTTGCTCAAACACCAACCAGCACTCTTATGATGGATTAACAGTAACTGGCCCCAGGTTGTTTTTGTAGTCAGTTTCATTCTGATAAGTTCATTAAACAACTTTATTTGGAAAATGCCCAATGTAAACACACTGTAAAGAAAAATTAAAAAAAATCTTGGGCCCCTCTACAATACAGCAATAAGATTAGGTAATAATGCAGGACCCACCTTCAAAGCTTGATTACCAACTAGGCAACGTCCCAGGGGTCCCAGAACTTTTAGGCTCTGTTTTTACAAGGTTTGATGTGTCAAAATGCAGTTTTCAGACTTTTGGTCTGAAAGTGCTTCTTATAGTTGGTCCGGGCACCTTCTAATAAAGGGGGATCTTTACGCTAATTCATGATGATATTTTAGGCAAAAGTGTGCTTCCAACTTTGTGTCAACAGTTTAGGGAAGCAGTTGATGTGCAAAAAACACATCTTTATTTTTCATGTGCTGAGTCCAAAGAACTGTTACTGTGATTTCTGCCTTTCAAGAGCAACACTGTTGAAACACTGTTAACTTATCCCTTTAACATTTTACTTTATTTCATTTGGAAAAGTACAACGTTTGAGCCTAAACTGGCTCTTTGTCTAGTAGAGAGATCATAGTGGAATCAAACAGTCTAGAGAAGCCTCTTTCCTTTTTCAACATAACAATTAGGTCTGCAACTAAGGATTTTTTTTCTTCATAATCATTTAAACTGGTGATTATTTTCTTGAATGATTAATTAATGCTTTGGTCTATAACTCTTCAGAAAAATGCCCCGAAGAACTATTGTTTAAAACATAACCAAGAATTTTAAGTGGTAAATCTGCTACTCTTATTACTGTAAACTGCATATGTGCCTGAGCCTGGTCTGACGTAATACAGAAACAGTTCACAGTGACTGCAGACACCATGTGTTTATTTACATTTTACAAAAACCACCATCTTTCCCTGACCTTAACCGAGGTGCTTCTGTTGCTTAAACCACAGACTGGACTGTGGATGCAAACCCTGTTCTTTACACCTGCCATCAACCCCGACCGCCGCTGTTAATGAATGTACCACTTCATTCAGTCATTCAAAAAAAAAGTTGCCTCTAAACATAATCCAACCAGTGGTTATGTTTCCCTTTAAATGTAACTGCTTTTTCAGTGTAGTTGTATATAAAACAATTTCTAGGAGACAGGGTTGCAAATTCAGCATCGTACGAATTTAAGTTTCATAATGACAGGGTCTTGTGACATTTCTAAATTAATATGACTGATTTGTGTTTATGTTTATATTTGTTTGTGATATGAAGATCGCTAACAGGAGGTCATGAAGCATACACTGTGTGGCCAAAAGTATTTGGACACCTGAACATTACAACTGTATAGTCCAAAACAATGGGCGTTCATTTGCTGCTATAAAAGCCTCAAAACTTCTGGTTTCACGCGTTCCTCCAGGTTTTTTTGGAACCTGGCTCTAGCCCAAAAGTGTGAAAAGGGGAAGCTGTGTGCAGGCCACACCAAACTGGGAAAAACAGGGATTTCTTTGTGAACTAAATGATTAAAATATGATAGGCTACCTCCAGGAATCAGACAAGGATCTCCCTAACGTTAACCAAGTGCTGTGAGAGACTAAACATAATAATAAAATAGTTCAATAATGCTGTGGTCACTACAAGTGGATACTGTACTGCAAGATTGGGTTTTTTTGGCAGAAAATGACGTCTGTGAACATTTTACTGATAGATTCAGTATCAACACATTTCCTACTGGCCAAATACGTAAACTAACAACATATCCTCATTACATTAATAGAAGATGTAATCTGGTTGCAATTACGTTTCCTACAAAACATAGCGTAATTCACAACGTAATTTCTAGGAGACAGGGTTGGAATTTGAGACTCAATTTATGTAAAAAATAAACAAAATAATGGAAATAAAAAAAGATTAGAAGTACTAAAGAGGTGGGTCATATTCAAATGATTTTAGGTGGTCTTACTTTCCACGGCATGTTTTCTCTCTGTTCTCCTCTTCTGTATCTAAACATGCAGTTTTTCTTAATCTCCTTGCTGTCTCCATCCTCCTTAATTCTTCCCTTCTTTCTCTCCTGGGTAAAGAAACGAACTGGCAATATAAGTGTTATTCATGGCTTGGACAGAGGGTGAGTTTTATTGCAGGTAGATAAAAAGATATTGTCCTTCTGCCGCCATCTACATGCACTATGTACACTCGTTAAGATGTGATGTGCTTCTCTGCAGCAAATAGAGTTGCAATTAAGATACTGCAACAGTGTTGCTTTAGAGTGAAGAAAAGGAGTAAAATACACAATAAGTTGTGTACTTTACGTAGTACAATTGGAATGGCCTGTATGCAGCCGTTGTGTGAGTGTGTGTAGACCAATGCAGTATATCAGTTTAATGTTTACAAAAATGCAGGCATGCATTGCATTGTATCTAGATTTAAATGTAGTGTTTCACTGTGGTGTTTCAGAGGCTTTTCCACCCTCAGAAGATAAAAATATAATACAAACAGTGAAACATTTTTGAATGAATACATTTGAACTTTTGGACTGAATGCATTTTTCAACATTGATTAAAGCTTGAGTACCCACCCCTTTTTGATGGTCCACCTAAAACAAAGTATTTCTACACTTTCAACCCTAGTGAGGAATTTGGACAGAAAGTTTTCAAAAATAACATTGAATTGATGCTACTGCCAGACTGATTTGAGGGTAAGGAGACACCATATTTTTAAGATTTCAGTCGTATACGCTGCCACATACCTGCAGTATTGTACCTGCATTATTTTAAAACAATGTACACAATAACTGAAAGATGAATCTCATCTGCATACATGTTCATATGTACAATCACTCACTTTGTAAAAGCAAGCAATATTTTTTTTAGTAGTGGCTTAATACTTGTGGAGTACAATATGTTACACATACTGTAGCACCTTTAAAGATCTTAGTAATTAATCTATTATTAAAGAAATTTTAAATAAATTAATTATATATATAAAGTAATTATTTATATATATTGTGGCACAAGCAAACAGGCTTGAAATTTAAACCAGATCCAAAATGGCCCCAGGTTAGACCTGCATAAATTAATTTTCAAACAAAAAAAAGAAGGAGGGGGAAAAAAAGTCAAAACAAAGCCAGCTCATAGTAACCTCCAGGGGGGACAATATGAGTAAGAATGGTGCTGATACAAAGTTAACTTCAACCATCTTGTTTAAAAGACCTATATGTAAGTTTTGCTATTGCTACATAGCCAACATTAGCATTAATAGCTGTTTACTTTTCAGTCTAGAAGAAACTTTGCGAGTTCAGCATCAAACTTCATTCCTTTTACTCGCTAAGAGTTGTCTCCAGCAGTGGAAAGCAATTATAACTCTCGTTTTGCTTCTATTTTTTTCACTTCTATTCTTCTACTGAAGTTAGCATGCTTACCAGCTAGCCCTGGCCCGGCCTGCCTGTCTAGTCACTTTCCGATAGTGAGTAACTGTAGTGTCCAATCTGCCTTGAAAAAGTAGTGCTGCTCAGAGGGCATATCATAACCTCTTGTATTGTAAATTGAAAAGGTGGATGAAGCTCTTGGCAAGCGACCATCACCACCACCTGCTCCCAGCAAGAAACCATGTTGGAAGAGAAAAATTACATATAGCAACTTTAAACCATGTATTCTGTTATTTCAAAATATAAGGAAATAAGTGCAATTGATGGAATCTTTTTGTCAACGAAGAATACTGTGCTCTTAAAGCCAACAGGTTTAATGGTGATTAAGAAAAAAAGGCACCCAATATGGTCTTTGCTTATTGCTAAAGGGTAAAAGTAGTAGAAGTTAGAGGAAGAATAATGAATGGTGGAGATGATAGTGGAGATTGTAGTGGTATCAAGAGGAACAATGTGGGGGCAGAAAGTCAAAGAATGAAAAGAGGTTACCAAGGGCAATGATGATAAGGAGAAAGGAGAAAAAAGAAAACAAACGGGCATTGAAGCAAGTGAAAGTGGAAGAAAGGCAGAGAAATAAAGGAAGAACCAAGCGAATAGCAAGGACAATAGTTGGGAGGGGAGGAGGAGGAGGGATGGGAGATGGAGTGGTAAAGGATGGAGTGTGGATAGAGAGCAAAGGGGAGTACAGGAAGGAGGAGGAGGAGGAGGAGGAGAAAGAGGTGGCAGCGACGGTGGCAGGGCGTGTTTCTATGTGTAAGCGTTTCCTTCAGCTGGGGTGATTGAGCACCTCTGCCCTGAACTCTGGGTAATGAGCGAAGAGAAAAGGGAAAAGTTCTGCCCTGGAAACTTCCCAAATTATTTAGAGGCTTATGGTGGCGGGAAAAAATTACAATATGCAGAATCCACCTTCTCGAGACAGGATGAAAAATAATGAAATTCTTTGTGACAGCTCTTCCAACCTCTAGCTGTATAATGATTTTTTTGTCCCCTTCCCCTCCACCCACCACCCCCCTCCCCTTACATTCTCCATCCTGGCTGCATTGCTCTCTCTCTCCCTGAGCCTGTAGTATCCCGGTACATCTGTTTTGCATGAGATGCATAAAATGACAGGACTTAGACAGCCACTGCATCTAGTGACAAAGATTACTGTCAGCCACCTTCGCCAGTTAATACATCATTGCCACTGGTCCGTTCCCTGCCTCTGTCTCCTAGCGACAGCCTATCCCTCAGCTAGGCTTGGGCCATGTGATGAACCCCCCTCCACCAACTAAACCTACTCCCCCCCGTCCCCCCACCCCACCCCACAGCACACCTCCCTCTACTACTCTTCAGCTTACCTTTTACATTAAAAAGAAAAAAGGAAGAAGAGGAAGAAAAAAAGGAACTGCTATTTTCAACTTTACATTTTTATTGTATTACCATAAAATATTGGTAGGAGCACAGAATCGGCATTCGTATCTCAGGAATTTGATTCTGCTGGTGATTATGCTGTGTTTAGACTTGTTAATCTGCACCTGCATGAGAGAGAAAAAAGTGGGGGCAGAGGTGGGGGAGAGAATAATATTTGCTTTTGGATATTAGTTTTTTCCCCCTGTTAGATATAGGACATAGAAACTTTTAAATGGTGCAGGCAATCACGGTTGGACGGTAGAACAAGTGTAGGGAATATATAATATTAACATGCAAATGGTATACAGGGTTATCTTATGGTCCACTTGTTAAAAAAAATGTTGTTTTGGTTTGTTAGGTTTGATGAAGCCTTTACAGCTGTTCTCTCGGATTCTGTTTTTGAAAATGAATACTTGTTTTCCTTAACAGACACATGGAATAATGCAGACCAAGCAAAAGAGGCCTAAGATGGGGCTTTTAGTATGGCTGTATATATTGGCTAAGGTTTCGCCACAACGACATTATATAACCAATAAACAAGAGCCGGCTGTAAGTTTGGCTTCAGAAGTGGGGAAGCACAGTGAAGTCAGAGGTTCTTTAACCATATTTCCTGCATTCAAATACATTTCTATATATTATATTTCTATATATTCTAGCATATATTATAGCAAATAACAATCTGTTATATTTGTTAGTGCATCATTAAAAAAAAATTGTTATTGATGCACAAACAAAAATGTTTAATCTTCTTGATATTGGCCCGGTACTTTTTGATGAATAATTAAAATATTAGTGTTTCCATCAAAGGGCACTGTGCTTTACTGCATTACCTTTGACTGATGTTCAATTCTAGCATATTTCTAGGAGAATATTAACTGTATATAAAAATACTGATTAAGTGATGTTTTCTTTTTTTTAATTACCCCAAAACATGCACAGGAGATGGCAGTGCCTGCAGACTTTCTTCTCAGTCTCTGTGTAGGCCCCAGCAACCTCCATCGATATAGTAGAGCAATTGTGTGTACCCTATAAGGCAAAACCCAGTGCAACATAGCTTAAACACAGCTTTTTTTAGCTGAACAGTAAGAGGACACACTTTGAAGACATTTTAGTGACTACATCAAGCTGAAACTGTAAAACCGGAGGGTCAAAAACAAGATTTTGAAAAGTGAAGGTGACGCCAACCCTAACGTGGACCGAGCACTTATTGCTAACCTCTGATAAACACTTCTGGATGAAATTACTGGATGAATATTTTTAAATTTGACTATTTTCATGGAAACAGTTAAATGGTCCGTAAAAAATAGTCGTGTAAAATAATTTTGAATAGAATTTCGTTTAAATGTCACATTTGGAAAAAGTTTACACGAGACATTCAGTGGAAGTTGCAAGTAGAAATAACAGTGTCCTGTTGATACCGCAGGTTATCCAAGATTAGAATTATCATTGTAGCAGGATACACTTGTTTATGCTGGGTTGGGTGCTGAATGTATGCGCCACAATTTCATTCATACATGTGTTAGTACTTATTTCATTTGATACGATGGAAAATTAAACTGTGCACAATGGAAGAATTGATTGGTTATTAGTGTAGATGTGTGAAAGTAAAGGATTTCTTGAAACTAAAACTGGAATTTTGGTAGTATTTTGGCCATTTTCTCGTGAACTATTGCACTTACTACCTGGCAGACATGTACCATCTTTGTCTATCACTACTGTGTGTATTTTGATTGCAACTAACAAAAAACATCAGCCTTGGTGTAGGTATGAGCTCCGTACATCCTTACTGGTTCAAATCAAATTTTGTCACTTACATGACCTATTAATACCACCAGCCTGTAATTACAAAATGATAAACACATAAATACTGATCCCTGCTGTGTGATGCTTACAAAATAATGGAACAAGACAGCAAGAGTGTGTAACCTTCTATTTTTCACTGTCCTTGTTCTTATTCCTTTGTCTTAGGTTTCTCTGTTCATTTGCTTTTGATTTGGCTGTTTTTTATTGACTCACGGTTTTCTCTTGTCATTACCTCTACCTTTTCCTTCTCTCATCCCTCACTTTTTCATCCCCTCCTCCCCTACTTCTCCCCTACACTGACATTGTAATGTTACTGCACACGACTTTATCTCGCCTGAAAAGGTGAAGCCATGAATGATCTCTCCAATTTAAAAGCACTCAACCCTCACGCTGCCTGAAATGAATATTTTGCATATATTCATGCAACAATGATTCAATTTGAGGATATTATTTGCAAACAGTGGCTGAATTCTCTGCTGCATTAATAACAGAGCAGCGGCCGATATCACCGGGATGAAAAATGTATTTATTCTGACATGTTTAGAATGAACCGGCGCGATTAATTAAAAAGTAAACAATAAAGAATCAGATGGAAAAAGAGAGATGGGAAGTGTCTTTGACAAAATTTGTGTTTTCTTCTTTGCTTGTCTGAGTTGTTTGGAGGATGTTTGACTTTGGATCACGACTTTGTTATCTGAAGTGTTTTTTTGTGGACTTTTGACCAAAAAGGGAAAAAGATTCAATAGTTTTAATGCCTACTGTATTTTACTGAAATGATGTACTTCCTAAATCATTAGAATCACAAAACAGGACCTAGATGAGCTTGCAAACCCTCCTTGTACTTCAGTAATGCAAATCTCATCTTTGGAATAAGGTGAGAACATGGAAAAATGTAGGACTGCACCAGTAAGAGGATAAATTAGGGGAAAATTATGTCATTCTTGTAGAAACAGCACATTTTGTGGTAATAAAAATCATAAAACTTTGAAACTCTGCATAAAAAAAAAAAAGAAAAAAAAATGAATAGCAGCCATTAAAATCCCACAGTGGTCAAACCCTGGTAGAGATTTCTTTAAACAAATCTTCTCTAGTCCGTGACGGGGGAAGTTTACAACATGGCACAATTAGTCTCCAAGCTGATTCACAGGTACTGCCCAGTTTTGTGTTCAGCAGCGGTTGAGGGAGGAAGGGATTAAAGCCGTTCCACAAGTGAGCGTTTTGTGTTGAAACAACATCTGTTCAGTGTTTTCTCATCGTGAGCTCCCTCAGTTTGGGAAATACGGTGAAATACAGTGCAGTGTAACCTCTGAACAACACACAAGAAAAAAGTCAGTCAATCAAACCAGGCTTGGTGCTTTTGAAAGTCACAGTTTGTGTCTGTATGCAGTAATGGAAAAATGTCAGAGAGGGCAAAGGTGTAAAAGAAATGATCAGGCCCTTTGCCCAGTTCGAGTGTTAAACCTGGCCGCTCCACTCCTGCATGCTACGGGCTACCTGTCATACCTTTCTCAATAGACTCAGTAGACTTCATTCGGAAAACAGCACCAAAGTCATTAAACAAATAAACAAGGGCTATGAAAAACAATAAACCTTTGAAGCTGTAAAGTAGACACATTGACGAGTGAAACATGCATAAATACATTATACAGACACAACAAACAAGGGGAGGAAGCATCACCAAAGCAGTCGAGGCAGTGCTTTTAAATAAATGTAAAAGAAAATACAAACATGACTGTGAGTGCAGCAAGCAAACATAGGTAAACATTAGTCAGTGGATCCTTCTTCTCACCCAATACCCAATAAAGCCTGTTCAAAAAGTTGAGAGATGTCGCTAGATGATGTCACATACTATTTCACATATCTGTGATGTCATTATTTAACAATTTACATCTTTACAAGCTCCAAGAAGATGAAAGTTGAAAAAAATTAAGTCAGGTTGAAGTTTGCTTACTAACTTTCTATTGTTATGTTTCAACCTGCTATCATCTCATCAATTTGCATTGAAATGGACCTTTATTTTCAAAAACTATTTATGAGGGCTGTTATATAGACTGAATAAAAAGAATAATAAAAAGGACACCAAACACTGGAATATTCTCACTCTTATTAGAAAAACAAAGGAGTTCCCCAGACAAACAGTGCGGATCAGTGATTGGTGGTTAGGTAAGCACATCCACAGCTCATTCACGTTTCTGGCTGATGATTGGTCGACTGAATGTCCGGCCGCCCTCTGCCACTCACTGAACACAGTCAGTCCACAGCTACATGAAAGTGCATTCACTGAGAAGTAGCGGAAACTTTCTTCGAGGGTCAGGACTAAAGGTCAGCCCCAAAAGTCGTTGGAGTTATTGCCAGGTAATTCTTTGAAAAAAGTTGCTAGGAGGGTCTTAAAAGTTGCCAGATCTAGTAAAAAAGTTGCCATGTTAGAAATATTGTTGGCTTATCTTTTCCTCAACAAAGTCACAAGAACAATAAAAAGATCAGAAACAAAGTAATGAAACCGGAAAATTCAATGTCTTCAATTTGGAAACTTAGCCTTTTTCTTCTAGTTCCTATCCTTATTGTTATTATTATTGTTGTCGTTGTTTTTGTTGTTGTTGTTATTGCTATTATAACCTCTGTTTAATCGGTAAAAATATAATAATTAGTAATAATTTCATTGAGATCAACATCTCTTTGACTTGAGCACAGCAGAGAAAATATGCGGCAAATATAGCCAGTCACACGTACATATAAACAAACAGCTTTAGAAACACCACAGACATACATAAAAAGATCAAAATTGAAAAGTTTAAAATGTATAAAGTCACACAGAGGGAAGAGACCTTCAGGTGCAAAACTCAGCCATCCCAAGTTTAGGCCGTATTTACCCCTGGGGTATCAAGAGTTAGCAAATCTTGGGATCTGGGCTGGTGCATGGTTTAAACTGAGAACCAATGTAATATGATGAGGCAGCTTTGGTAGAGTGGGGCAACCACCTGCTGATGACGATTGTGATGTGATCAAAAGATCCAGAACAGCTACTGGAATGGACCTTGCACTGACATTATGTCTCAAGAGATGATAGATTAAGGTTCTCCTCTTGTTGCAAGTGAGTAACAGCCAACTTATTCATATATTACACAATATCCAGTATGACATTTATCACCTGTAATGAAACGTATGATCAAGTTGTATTGAGGAGGAAGGAGCAGCATGTGTGTACAGGATACATCTATAGATTGTTGATGTACACTGGTTTTTCCTGTCCTCAGGAGCGAATATACTTAGAAACAACCTTTCATCTCTACTTTCTGTGCTAGTTGAAGGCGGATGTATTTTTGACTCTTCCACCTTTCCGCGCATTATTACTGATATGCACCTTTTTGAAGTGAAATTTTCAATTTTTTGCAAAGGAGGATTTTTGCAATTTTTGGGGAACAAAGCATGCTCTTAGAGTGGTCAGTAAAATGATCTATGATAATGGTTTTCAGTCTATTTGGAGACGTAGCGATTAATAAAAATTGTTTGTATTGGGTATGTGCTACTGTAGCTTGGAACAGGTAGATGCACCTGATCTAAAAGTAACTGTTGCAATAATCTTAAAATGCTGATCGGGGCCCGTCAGTCTATGTGCGAACGCACCCATCACACCCCGTGTTGCTATTTTTGTATGTGTTGTTTGTGTGTGTGTAATGTCAATGTGGAGTGAGTTTTCAGTTACTGGCAAAATATAAGGAGGATTACTGATCAGTTAAATTAGCAAATAATTTGCTTGTGGCATTTTGCAGTGGAAAGATCTAATCCTACTAAAAGCAGGAATATACAGTAGTAGGCTGTGTGCCAGTGTGTGTGTGCATGTATGTGTGAGTGCGGGTGGAGTGGGGGGGGGGGCTTTACATAAGTTCTCTCAGTGTGAATCAGTTTCCTGTGTCATTAGTCTAGATCCACTCTAATGATGGTCCCACTGGAGCGCCACTTCACACACACACACACACACGCGCGCGCGTGCGCGCACACACACACACACACACACGCACAATACACAAAAGCTGAAATCCAGCCTGCGTTGAGTGCAGCAGATATGAGAGGCCGTGGTTGCATATGTGAGCATATGTATGTAAATTCCCTCACTTATGGCATTATCTGGAGGAGGTATTGTCTCTCCAACATAATGTATGACTGCCAGGGAAACATGAAAGGGACAGAGAGAAAGAGAGAGGCTCATATGCATGCAGAGAACCGATACGCCATAACATATAATGACAGTTCCCGCATGCGGAAGAAGAAACAGGGAGGCAAATGAGAAAGAGAATTAGCGAGAAGGAGAGTGAAAAATAGTGAGACAGAGGAAGAGAGAGATGAGAGAAAGAGACAGGGAAATTGAAGAGGCATGGAGAGAGCAATAGAGAAAATGAGCAAGAGTGGAAACAGAGCAAAATAGGGTTGAACTGATGTGGGACACAGAAATCTAAACACAGTACTGTGTTTCATCAGGGGTGGACAAACGTGCCAATATCTTGAATTTTTAACAGCAAGTTGCAATATTGGTCTACTCCTAGAATAAATTTTGAAACTAATTTTGAAAAAAAAAATGCTGTGTAAGAGAAAGAGGCGACTAAAAACTGGGGAAGGTGTGTTATATAATCAAAGAAACAAAAAAGGTAAAGTGTGTACGTATATGTTAGCACAAACATTTACCAAATATGGGTACATACTGCAAGTGTTGTGTGTGTATATTCTAGGGCGGAAAAATAGCCAGGTTGGGGAATATGAGTATCTCAGCCTTTTAGAAGATCCCGAGTAGAGAGAGAGAGAGAGAGAGAGACTACAATTTGTTGCCCTGTATTCAAGTTCACTTAAATAATAAAGACATACACATTCAAAGGCAAAAAAGTCATTATGATTTAGAGTTTGCCCCTAATGGGAAATTAAAGGATTTGTGCATTCATATATTGTGCTCTTGACTGTGTTATTGACCTACAACATTGAAGGTATAGTTCAACATTTTGAAAACTAGGCTTATTTGCTTTCTTGATAATGCTCTCATGTCTGTGTGTCAAGTACAGAGCTGGAGCCAAAATGTGTTTAGTCTAGTTTAGCATAAAAACTCCAGGTAGCTTGCCTAGCAAGTAAAGCTGATTTAAATGCATGTTATTTCTCATTTGTTTAACCTGTATATGAAAAGAATGTAAAAATGACAATTTGTTATTTTAGGGCTAGTCATGTGTTGGAAGTGTTTCTTGAAAAAATACAACGTATCCATCCACCCAGTACTTCTGTGCAGCATCTCCAGCTAGATTGCAGGTTGCCAGAAATGGTCAGTGGACACGTGGTTTAGTATAGGTCTCTGTAAAGGCAACCTCACTGTCTGACAAGACTCTAGGTAGCTGTGCACATTCACTGTGGCCGACTTCCTCTAAAACCACAGAATGTACATTATACATCTCCATCATAAACTGTGTTATCACTCTTAAAGGACAGCAAATAAGGCAAAAAGCCCAAAATATTTCCCAAAATATGAAATTCCTTTACAGATAAGGTTTATAATTCAATGTTATGTAATATATAGTTATATATGTAGTCAAGCAAATGATTTATTATTATTTACAGTATAAATATTCGGTATAAATTCTTGATTTTTTATTTTAAAAAATGACATTTCTCATATGTGATGTGTCATGTTCTCAGCTTTGGCAACAGAATTCAGAAAAAGAAAAGCAACTGAGAGAAAGTGTACAGAAAATAAAGATGTGAATATGTGAAGAAACATAGTGATACTAAGCCTGAGGATAACACTGACCTCAAATAGCATTGACCTGACTCACACAGGGAAAATTACCTCTTCTACGTGTGCCTGTATGAATATAAATATCAGTGTGCTGTGATCTCCAGTAACAGAGCTATTTCATAACACTGTTTTCATGCAAAGAGACTGTTAATGTTAGTTACATACATGTTCTTGGTTGGACATCAATCAAAATTTCATCACAGCACATAAAAGGTCTATTGCCATTTTGAAGTGTCAAAGCAAGAAAAGCAGAGGTGTAATTAATATAAATAATGATGACTAATCCATGCCATTTACTCAGTATGCTTAGTAGTAGAATGTTAATAGTTGAGAATGCAGGTATCATTAATGAATGTTATTAATTACACCTATGCACATCCTGCTATAACATGCTAAAATGTGTGCTGTAAAAAAAGTCCACTATAGTTGAATTGGGTGGTGTTGCCATTGTGGTTCAGAGGTATTGGTAATGAAATTGTATAGTTGATGTACATGTCCACGGCAGAGACACACATACAACATATGGTTTACATATGGAGATATACTGTATATAGATATTCCAGTGGTGGGAACTTTCATGCTTTGATCTCAAATTGAATGATTACTTGATTCTGCAATGGACTAGCAAGACCCGTCAAGCCTTCAGGCGTATGAAATCCTTTTAACACTCTTGAAAAGTAGACTTTTTGGAAACACAACATATGCCCCCACAAACTGTCCTCCCAAGAAGAATGACAGCACCATTCATTTAAGCAAATGAAGTTTAGCGAAGGTTTAGTCAGGAAGACTGTCTTCACGCTCAGGCTATTTACCTTCTCTCTCTCCCTCTCTCTCCCTTTCATTGTATCTTTCTTTCTCTACCTTCCTTTTCCTGCTTCAAAATCAGCTGACTGACAGCGGTCACTCCTTCAGTTAAACCAATCAGATTTTGCATTGCCCATGTGAGCCAATCATCTTGTTGTTGCCAAAATGTACAACTGTTAATCTCTCAGCTTCTGTCAACTGTCATTTCAGTATGAGGTAGATGCAAATGGCAAATGTTCACATTAACTTTTTCAGTCTCTTGTTGTTGGTTGCCATGCTGATGTCTTATTTTGAGCATGATCCTCTCATGGAGAATCCCCAGCCCCAGCACATTACTGGATTCTGCTAAACAGTGTCAGGGTTCCTTCTGTTTTGCATCTGCTGGACAATTTCCTCCTGATTGATCTCCCACATGATAGCTGTGGTACATCTCTGGCCAAACTAAACATTGTTTTGGTTCTCTCGTTCCGCCTGTGTGATGATAAACCACCTTGTCCAAGTACACGTCTGGTCTTCCTATGCATCACACTCAACTCCATCGAAATGAAAGCATCTCTCCCAGACTCTAAATTGCAGTACATCAGTATATAACGTAGCCCTTCACCTCTGTTGAAAACATCAGAAAACAACAGTTGCTCTCCTTCCTTGGCTCCTTCGTAACTTTCTCATGTGTCATTTCCCAGGGGCGCTTCTTGATCTCTGGACTTTTGGACATGGCATCATCTGTTCCTAATTTGCTCACACCTGCATTTTTAGTCTTATCTCCTTGATCAATGGTATGGCATAACTTCTTCTATGATGAGCTGGTGCATTCCTCTGACTCAATGTTCTTGACAGATGCGGCCTCATCCATGGGTTTTGGGGGTTTTATCAAGGCCAGTGGTTTGAATGCCACTGGCCACCCTCTTTCTCCCGCTTTGATTTATGATCTGTGCTGTGAGAGATTACCCCATTGCTCTCTGTAGCATGTCATGTCTGAGGCCAGTTTTGGAAAATGCATCACAGTTCTATGTGTCAAACAAGGAGTTTGTCGGCATAATCACAAAAGGTTGCACCTTCTCAAAAGACATTAGAAGAAAAGCATCACATGGTTGCCCAGATTCCAACTCTTTGCCAATACAAGTTCCACCTCTCTAGTTCTAGTTCTGCCCTAAAGCAGACCCCCTGCTTAGGCACTTGGAGTCAGCAAGGATGTTTATTTGAAAGGGCTTAGTATCTTCCCTCTAAAACTATATGGTTTTGCTTTGAGCACTTTTGCAGTGTTTTGTGTTTCTATTGGTATGTCACTAAAACTTGTTTCATAAACACTGTATATGCCTTCATTTGTTGTTACTCTATCACCAGTTCATCTTCTCTTCCATAACTCCAGGAAACAGTCCTTTGTCAAAATATTGACAAAGGATTTAGCTGTCATTTATGGCAAGTGCTCATTAAAAGCAACCTGTCCCCTCAGTATTATTCAAGTCGTTCCTTTAGGATAGGTGATGCTACTTCCACCGCCAACAAAGACATTTAATCTACCTAACTTCAACATCTGGGCCACTGTTATCCTCTGCCTATGACTTTCATATTTGCCCTGATGTCGACACTGCCCTTCCAAATCAGAGATGTCTGAAGCCTTTAATTCCTTGCGTGTTATGCATGTAACTGGCGGTGGTTTTAAGGCTTTTCACTATTTTCTGTTGCAGGTAATGCTTTGATTTTTATTTTGTTCTGGTCATTGCTGACCCCAGCATTAGATTATGGTAACCACTGGCCCCATATGCACCTTTATACCCGTCACTGCCAAGTTGGCATACCACGTTGCTGATCATTGCTGACCTCTTTCACCGAATTCTGGCCATTTCCATTGTTTTCATTGCTTTATCAGCTATGTCTTATCCCTGAATAATTCATATATTATATATTTCATCTAAAAATCTGTTGCTGCCTGGCAAGGTAAGAAACAATAATTTCTTTGGGGGGATTCTCCTGTGCAACTGTGCAGCTGGAATGACTACAGCTTCAAATGTCATGATGGGATCGCCTCACCAAAGACTCCTCAAATATTCCTCCATCTTTTCTAGTGTGCACACTGCATCAAATAAATTAATTTAATTACTCGTTCAGTGTCTCTCTCTGTTAGTCTCTCCTGTTTGAAATAAATCTTAGTGAAAGTTAAATCAGGAAGACTATCTTCACGCTTACTCTATTCACCTTCTCTCTGTCCCTCCCTTTGTCTCTCTCTCTCTCTTGATCCTTTCGCGCTTCCAGCTCAATCACATGACTGAGGCCAGTCACTCTTTCAGTTAAAAAAATCACATTTAGCCACAACCCCTGTGAGCCAATCATATTGTTGCTGTCAAAATTTAAAACTGTTCCTCTTTCTGAGGAACAGTTCCTCACACAATTTCAGTGTGAGATCAATGCAACCTTTCTCCATCCCATACACCTCCAGTTTTCAACAGAATCAGCATCCTTGGGCCCCTCCACTGGCCTTATCAGAAGTCCAGCTGCACATCACATCCATCCAGATCTTGAGCCATTTCTCTTCAAACCTTTAACACCACCACCATTGGGGAAGTCTAGATGTCATTGGGGGATTTTTCTGTAGAGCTCATGGTATGACTATCTCTTTAACTTATGACGTCACGATGGGGTCTATTCGCCAAAACTCCTCACATAGTTCTTCATCTTTTTTATTGTGTACACTAAATCAAATAAATTAATTTAATTACTGTTTAAATGTCTCTGTCTGTTAGTCTCTCCTGATTGAAGTGCCCTACAACAATATATGTTGACTTTCAAATTAAAAAGCCCTCTGGCAGCTGTAGGAATTATGAATTACATCATCTAAATTCTCAAAGGAGGAATTGAGGTGATGCTGTTATAGAGCATGTCCATGTAGGGCTGGTTGGGGTTGGGGTGGATGAACAGGTCAACAAAACATCAGACTTTAACATAGTAGATCATTGTTCGTTTCCTGTTTCCAACCAACAGTCAACGTTTTTTAAAGCATGACCATGATTGTTCATGAACCTTGACCACGTGTTTACTATTGTAACCATGACAACAAAACCCCCCTAACCTGCACAAAGCAGTAATTTAACCCAAACAATGATGTTTCCCTAAGCCTAACTAAATCGTTTTTGTGCATAAACCTAACCAAACCTTAACCATTGTGTTGTCACATCATAAAAACAGGTTTCATGTTTTAACAGTGATTTGTCATGGTTTAGGAAGGCGCAGCCAAATGATGTTGTCCTGCTGAAAGGAGCATTGGATCAGAAAACATTTTTATGTGTTACTATAGATGGCATGGACAAACATATTTTGTTGTTTAATATGGAGGACTGGTTATCATTTTGAGACTGACACACTGTAAATTATGGGTTTTATTCTCCTAGAAGAAAGCCTTTATGTACATCAAACTGCTAAACAAGTAAGGAAAAGGCTGTTTCCAAGTAGTTTTTGTTGATGTGTTCAACATAATGAAATTGACAAAATAAATGCATCTCTCCTGATTTTGTTTAAAAAAAGTGACCTATAAATTTGCCTTAAACTGCATTAAGTCCCAATCACATTAGCATGAAGACCAGCAAAATTTCATACGCAAATCAATCAATTTCAATGGAATTACCATAGTCAGTGATGAAGTAAATCTGTACAGAACTTTCACATTGAGTTCAACTTTTTTGAACATTGACAAGTGAATTACAGTGAATTACAAACAGTCTTGACAGTGCTGACCTTTGAGGTACTGAAATCCACAATGGACGAAGCTATCGTAAAAGTAATTGTGTTTACTGTGAGAGTGCAAATAGTCTTGTCAACTTTAAACTGCCAACTCATTTCCAGCACCACCTATTCCGTAAGTATATGCACTCGGGTAGAAACTCTGACTCAGGTTTCACGGTTTTCCTGATGGGTCAACCAGCCTTGACCAGTCTTGACCAAAACCTTACTATGACTTCTTTACTTTAAGGTGCCATTCATTTACGTGCTCTGTAATTGTGTAGGTTCTCACTCTCTCAAGTGCCTCGAAAGAGCATGCCAGCCTGACGTGTCTGCCAGTGTTTACCACTGTGTATGGCACAGCGTGCAGTTCGGACTGTCATTCATACTTACACTGTAAATATGGGAAGCAGTGTAGTGGAAGGGATCTGAAAATTACTCCGCCTCGTGCCTCAGTGACGAAATTAATAAACAGAGGCATGGGAGCGGAACGGGTTTTGACAATGCAAGTCTCTCTCTCCTTCTCTCTTTCTCACATCCCTTTCTTCTCAGCCCTGCTGTCCTATTTTTTTCTCCCTCTCTCTCGACTGTGGCCTAATAAGGCTCAATTACACGGAGGTTCTTTCATTCATTATAGGCAAGGGCCCTGGCTTCTCTTTGTGGACTCCTAATAAATACTAACGCAGAGAAATAGCCGGGGCCTGGGCTTACTTATGAACCCGTTAATAACCGGGTGCCGCTGCCGTGATGAAAACAGCTTTCTCAGCAGCCTGTCTGGTTCCTATGCATACACAAACACACTTGGAGAGGGGAAAAAAGAGGGGGCTAGCGCTCTAGTTAGCCTCTGAGACAATGCGTCAGCGAACGACAAGTGCCAGCAATTAGCGCATCTACAGCATGGGGATAACCCTATACGTCTTTGTCTGTTTCAATCATGGGGAAACGGCACTCAAGGTAAGAATTAGGGCAGAGGATGCCGTCAATTTCCCTTAACCTGTTTTATAGTGCTCTATGTAGGTGAATGCATGATAGATTGTTTTTGTCAGCCTATTAAAAGTGATGTTGAATCCGTTAATGGCAAAGGTTGGAACATACCTGTCGGATCCAGAGGTGGTGGAGATGTGTTTGTGTTTGCATCCTTGTGTTATGGATAGCAAAGAGAAAATGCCCATTTTCACAATTTATGTCCCTCTCACTCAGTTCCTCTCCCACGACAGACCTTGATATCTAATGCAAATCACACTCTATATCACAAAGACTTTCAGCTTGCTTCTGTCCATAACATCTTCCGCGCATACACACCCTGCCTCTCCACACAACAGCACAATCTGCCCTCCCAGAGCCTGTACACTGTCATTGGGAATCAGACAGACAGGCTCTTTATGGAGGTCTTTACGACTCCGACTGAAATAACTGTATTCCCCGGTGGGAGATAAAGTGGTGGTGGGAAATGTAACTGTATACATTTACTACAGTGTGAGTAGTAGGGAAAGCGTACGTAAGATGAGAGATGTCCCACACTGGTCAATCGAAAGGGCTGTATTCATTTAAAATATCCTCCTATCTTTCTTGTCCTCTGTCTCATAAAGCTTTCTCAACCAGCACATTTCATCTGTCTATCTCCTTCTTCTCCATGTCTTTGTCCATCCTCTCTCTAAGGTTTAAACCCGCAACCATGGCAGAGATTGCCGTCCGAGGTTGTCTTGCGAGATGAAAGATGGCATTGCTGTGGTGCTCGGGGACGATTGCACCCTCCGTGACACACACACACACACTCTTTCCCTCTCTCACACCCACGTATGTCCTGCTCTTTCATTCGCCGCTGAAATGGTCCCTGCCTGGGCTAATTTACATAATACACTTCTGACACCTTTACTTTATTCATCAATCACACCCAGGCAGCTTCTCCAGGTCTGGGCTTTTGTCTGAGCATGTCTGTGGCTGTGTAAGGCTAGGCACAAAAGATTAATTTCACAGCTTTTTTTTTTCCCTCTTCTTCTTCCTCATCTTCTACTTTCTCCTCCCTCCTCTGTCCCTCTTCCTCCTCCCCCCCCATCCTTGTCCTCCTCTTCCTTTCTTGTTCATCCCTCTCTTTCATTTCACAGATACAAAGCCTGCAGAATGACAGCAGACAGATAATGAAAACAACAATGCAAGCATTTTTTTCTCTCTTCTTTAACTCTGACAGGTTGTATTCCTAGATTCTCTCGACAGTGTATTATTACTCTCTTTCTCCCTTACCCCCTCCCACTGTCTCTCTATCTTGTTCATCCTCTTCCTCGTCTGCACCTCCACCATCTGGTTGCAGTTCTTTTTTTCTTTCATCTTCGTCATCCCTCCGTACTGTACTTGGGCCGACCAGAAACAGATTCCCTGTCATCCTGCTCTCCTCCACCTGTCCAACACAAGACGCTTCTTTTTTTTTCCTCTTTTACATTTGTTCTTCAAATTTAAAACCCGATTCCTGCATTCTGGTGGTGCGAGAAGAAAATAACAAATCATCCTGTGTGATTAAAACAATAAACACAGTGTCTTGTTTATTAGTTCCCTCTGTCGTTATCGACCCGCAAGCGTGCCTCACATTTCAATTACCTGAAATAAATGAAATAGGGCTTGAAAATCTCACGCTTGTTCGTCGATGGAGATGAGAGGGCAACTGTCGCTCAGATATCAATTTTGAACAGATGGGTTGCCATGAGGGGCCATATCTCCCTTTCAATTAAAAAGTCTGAAACAGTCATTGTCTTAACCGTCATGCAAAAACACACAGATGGGTTTTGTTTGTGTCCATGTCAGACTGAGCCTTTTGTTTTTCCATTTAAGCCGCTCATTGGCCACCAGTGGACGTCTGTGGTTCTACTGGGCGCCTCTTAGCTCGAAGTAGGCTGTAAGAGAGCCTCTTCACAAAAAACCGAGCTGGGTAAATCCAGGTGAGGAAAAGCCTCAGGTTTGCAGTGGCTTTGACCCTGAGGTTAAAGCGAAACAAGCATGGAGATTGCACACCTGGGTGTGCACACTCCCCTGACCCCCCTCAGTCTTTGCCCTTGCCCACCCCGCACCCCAAATCTCACATTGTGTGGCATCTGAACCCAGCCAACAGAATAATTAGCCCCAGAGGCCAGTTTAGCAGGATGGAAAACAGAATTTCAGTGAGTCTTCTGCACCAAATAGCAGTGGAACTGTGTTGGCATCAATATTGTTTGTTGACCCCTTACTTACTTCCCCCACTAAACATGATCTTATAGTTAATATCATTTTAATAGGGAGCAAAGCTCAAGACCAAAAATAACCAGATTCATTTGAAAGCCTCATCCATAAAACACACCAGGACAGCTTTCAGAACCAATTTTCCCTCTGAAGTTATACTTTCGTGACCTTTGTTTCATGATTTATCACACTGATCAAATGATATCTTGTCACTCATCATATCCCAGAAACACAGTGGATAGAAGCAAGACTGGAAGATTTTGTGCTAAATTAAACATAATTTAGGGTTAGAATACAAGGATCAACACTTGTCCAGCATGATTTTATAACAGTGTTGGTGTTTCCATTAGATGACAGGACACTTAAATAAAAATCACATCATTAAGCTTGTTCATTCAGTTATTCATTCATTCAGCACAACGTTTTTTACATAATTGCCATAAACATAAAATGAACTTTACACTGTGTGACAAAATTAGTTTTGCCTTATAACACAAAGCAAGTTTATTCTCTTTCCAATGATGTATTGCAGTTAGACTTTGCTGATTTTGTGGATTTAAAGCCCGAAACCATTTTCCTTGTAAGGACAATACAGTTTATCTTAAGTCAGAGTAACTAGAGAAACCTTCATGCCACTTTATGAGATCTTCCTGTTTTTAAACCCAGGCACTTCCCATTTCTCCAAGCAGGTGTTTAGAAGTCTGGGTTAACACCCCACCATCACCGCACATACTCATCCTCTCCCCATTGCCCCCCACCCCCACCCAAACAAACATTTCTCCCTGAAGAAAATTAACACTCTCCTCCCACCCCAGGTGGCGAGGGGAGGGGCAGCAGGGATGTAGAAGCAGGGAGGGCGGATGACTGTCAAGAGCCTGATTTATCTGAGCCTGTCAGGCCCTGGGAGGCCTCCGTGGGTGTTTATGTGCGTGTGTGTCTGTTGGGAGGGGGGAGTCTGGAGTTGGGGGAGGATGTGCAATGTGTTTACAATGGGTGCTGGGAGAGAAGTGTTTCTCCCACCTTGGCCCCTGGGTTGGCACAGCGGAAGCCCTTCTCTGTCTCATTAGGGTGTGTGTGTTTGTGTGTGTGTGTGTTATGGGGGGGGTGCAACAGTGTGACAGTTCAAAGTGACATTCACACTCTGTTATTCTCCTGTCCTCCTTCTCACAAACACACAAACACATACACACGCATGAAAAGAGAGGAAAAGGTGTCCGAATGCGACATTAGTCTTGATGCCTTTGTGATTCTTTGGTATATTTGCAAAGCCAGGAGCTCAGGATCAGTAACCCACCAGCACTTCTAACCAGCACATACACACTCATACAGTACATACACTCTCTCGCACACACATATTTCATCTGTATACTCAGCTCAGGTTTGCATTATTTACTACAGATGGAAGTGAACATAGGAGTTAATCAACTCTTGTTGTGTTCATACGACTCTCCATCACTCGGAAGGACTTCCCATGATTTTACATTTACAGCGTGGTGAACATTTGTACTTTTAACACATTTTTAGATTTAACTCTCAACTATACATTCCCCACGGGATGATACATGATCCATTTACATCTGAGCAATTACCCACTACTTCTAAAATTCTATGTAACCTTGCAAAAATTAGGCCAAACCCTTGCTTGATTTAGTAAGTGGCTATCTACATCCATATGGATATATGTGTTTATTGTGTTAAATCGATGCTGCAGTCAGATTGCTTTTCAAACCATCATTTTAACACTTGCATTGTGCAGCAGTGCTTATTCAACTGCAGCTTCATTGTAAGCAGTACTGTTATTAATCCAACACCTCCAGTTTGGGCCTTGCAAGTATTTCCGCACATTAGCATACAAGATTTATTTCACCAAACCCATTAAAACTGATAAGCACACAATTACCAAGCACATAGCAGAGAAAATATGCATATCAAAAAAGCCAGAGCTGTCATATTGTCCTGAGCGTATGCCAAGCTCTCCATCTTGACCATGTGGTCCAGGATTATAATAAGAACTGTTCTCTGAAGAAGGCAGCTCCTAGTACTTTTGTTGTTAGAGCTGCTGACTAATTGGACAAACATAATTATTGCATTCCAAGGTAATCGGCATTGTCTATATTCGTCATTATAGCAATGTCCCATTTTTTGAAATTACGTATTTGTGTGCAGTTAGTAAAAGGTAAAGGTTGTAGCATATGATTGGCACAGGAAAAAAAAAAGGCTGAGAAAGATATCAGCAAGAAAGCTGTGAAAATGGCTTTTTTTAACTGACAGGGAGCAACAATGAAAAGATGAGGGACAGCGATAGCATAAATTAGCGAGAAGCTTCTCTTTTCTCTTCTGATTTCTTCTTCCAGATGCCCTCTTCCTCTCTTCTCCTCTCTGTCACTTGCAATCTCGTTCTCCCTCCCCCTCCAAACCCAGCTTCCACTCCTGATCTATCTTTCTCTCTTTAAAGATGGGCAGAGTGTCACACAAGAAGAGAGGAGGAGAGGAAGCGAGGAAGGAGGAGGACGAGGGGGTATGCACTATGCAAAGCAGGGCCTCGGTAGCTAAAGTCGGCGGGCTGAGATGAGGTGTCAGCATTGCACGGGCGCACTGATGTATGAATGCGGCGAAATCAAACGCGTCACTCGACAGACAGGAGGGGGTTGGAAAGGTGAAACCAGCACGCCGAGAGAGAGCAGCTGTACATCGCCGTCAAGGTGCAACCATCCCACCCTCCCTTCCTCTACCACTCTTCCTTTCTTGTCTTTTTTTTTTTTTTTGTTGTATTACACTTATTTATTTATTTGCCTGTTTTTCTTCATCTCTAAGTCTCTGCGGTTGTTCAGTGCCGTGGAGGAGGCCACAGCCCTAACAAGGTACAGCGGTCACAAAGAGAGAGCGCCTGAAATAAAGAGACAGAGAGAACACAGATACTCAGAAAATATTAGCATATCCCCTAAGGAATACCAACTAAATTGATACCGAATGAATCCAACCCCTCCCGCTCTCTATTCTCCCCCCTCTTTTCTTTCTCCCAGACCTCTCCCAAGGTGTCACAGTGTCTTATTCATTAATATGTGTAAATCCTTGTTTTTGTCAACACTGCTGATGGCAGACGACGTCGTCGAGCGAGATCTGGTCGGCTGGTGTCACCGCCTGACTCCAGGACTCCAGTTCATCAACTGAGGCTCATCACTCGGAGTGATGAGTGAGAAATAGCTAAGAGAAGAAAAGAGGAGGGAGAAACAGGGGTGGGAAGAGGTAGAGAGAGAGAAATACAGTCTTTTAGCTCGGATGGTGAGTTCACGCTGTTTGAGTTGAAATGTGTCGGGGCGATTATGGACTCAGATGTTTGTTTTTTTCATTTCCAGTTGTGATGTTTGTAGTTGAAAATATTACTTATCAACCAGTTGCAGAAAAGATGCGTAAATTTAAGTAAATTTCTAATCATTATGTGATATAGTATATATTTTTTAATAGTGATGTACAGGTAAAGACAGTAAGTATAGGATCAGTGTAAGCACAAAAGAAAATTATTACTGTGCTGATCAAACCTAGCAGACCATAAAACGTGGTTAAAAGCTCTGGGAAAAACATAAGTGGACAGATGAGATTTTCTGCCACAAGAAAAGACAATGTAAACTAAATCAATTTTTTTTTTTTTTGGAAAAAAAAAAGCCAGAATTTTAGAACGTTACCATGTTTATGATTCAAAGTTCCCCCACAACAACTTCCACCCCTCATTTTTTTTGGTTATACTTTATTTACTCAATTGTTCATTATATTTTCTTTAAACTACATCTCCCCAAAATAATTCTAAATGCTGTTTCAAAGTTTTCAAACTGCCATTCATGAAAATTCTGATCCATGCTAGTATGTTAAAGTGGTTTCACTTCCCTAAAGTAAGTTATTGTATGGGCACCAAAATTTTTGCAGAGTCCCAGTTATTTATTTTGTTTTTTGTTTTGGCCAAATCTAAGTATAACCTATCAAGTCTGAACAACTGGAATCAGTCTGTAAAATAACCACCATGTGTAAGTGTTTAATGGTAGAATATAAACTCCCTCTATGTTGCTAAAACCCACAACTTCACACAAAAAATACAGAGGATTCGATCTCATCAGTCCTCAACAGTGCAGTAGCACTAGCACTGTTCCCCAGTTTGTACTGAGATAACATAACCTCACAAAGACACAAAGAGTCCATCCATACAAAATGTTGAATAAGTGTCCTCTCCACTACATCCTCACTGCTAAAGATATACGATGTAATGTAAACATGACACAAAATCACACGTCATATTTTGACCTGAATTACATATAATAATGATTTAAAAGCATATCAAGTTGTTTTGTCCCTAAGTGCACTCTTGGAGGTATTTAAGATGAGTCATCCCTTTTAAGAGCACATAAGTGGAAACAGTCACAGCCACATTTGAAACCACTTAGTTGAAACAATAGTAAAAGAATGCAATTTGCACTGTTGGAATTAAGTTGTCTGACTTAATGTGGTGTACTGACTTCTTTTTCTTAATTTTCCATACTAGAGGAGTTTGCTCAGTGAAGACCCTGACATATACTGGACATATTGAATTATAGGATCTAGAAGAAGAATCAATTAATGGCTTATGCAATAAGCAATAAGCTGTAGCTGCTCTGACATGTCAGGATGGAAGTCTTGTGACGCTAATACATGCTATGTTATTTGAATAAGTGCTGAAGGCTTACTCCATTGATTTTATTACAGAAACAGCAAATTGATTTAAATAACACTGTTAATGGGAGAGTGGACGGTTGCGTGATGTACAGGTTGTTCATGGGAAGCACTGTGGGGTTTCTGTCCATAAAGACTTGGATGCAGTTTCATGGCTACGCCCTCATTATGATTACAGCCAAGCATTAACTCCCCAAACAGATGAAAAAAATGTACATTTCAAACCCTTTTGCTGGTTCGTGGTCAGTGCAGCTTCGTAACTGATGGGGATGTCCTCCGCAACCAGTTTTATGTACTTTTATCACAACAAGCAACAAAAGGAAGAAGTCTATGTCTCAAGAGGTTGCAGTCGCTCACATAAAACCCATGTTGCATTGCAAACAGCTACTCCATTACCAAGGTTGCCCCGCTTTGAACTCTCTACTGAGTGTGTGCAATCCACATGATGCATGAGGGATGTGTAGATCCATGCTTGTATGTTAAGATTTCATTTAGATTTCATTCATGTTTTAAAATATCTCACACAGGGGCTGCATGGGAATATATATTCAATGAATGGGAAATGCCTGGATGCGTGTGTGTGTTTGTGTGCATCCCACTCTGCAAGACCATTCGTTGGCGAACAAGGCCCTTGCCGTTTTCAATTTCCAAAGGTGTCAGCTGGACCTGAGCAAGGCTGGAAGCTGATACATCAGCCGAGCTGTTGGCCCTATTGTGTTTCTTCACTTCATACACAGATATCCTGAAATATATGGGGGTAAATTCAGAGCTATTGTCAAGGTCTAACACTACCAGGTAGCAATGGTCGATTCACTGATTATATTCATAAACAACAGGTTAACTCATTATGCGTGGCATGGTGGACATAGACACAGTCAGCATGGTATTCTAAGCACTTTTCATTGATGCTCACATAGATAAGTAGGATTGAAATTGAATAGGTGCCTTATTGGGCAGGCAAAATGCATTGTGTTTGTCTGTTCGGCTACATATGTTCTCTTTGCTTGTCCTGCTACAGGTATAACAACATCTACCTGAAGCATGACACACACACACTCAACGCACATGCATGCATGTAAACACAATGAACTCCCTATCAGAGTGAAATGCAAGTGAACACGCAAGACATGCACAAGTGTAGACTACTGCATATGCATTTAAAGGGTACACAGGCACTTTTCTTGTCCCGTCCCTTTCCTGCACAGAAACATACATACACATATGCACACACAGTCATGCAGTTGCAAACACAGACCCATACACTTGTATTGTTTACTCATTCTCTTTGTGTGCCCTGATGTTTTCTATGCACCTTTTACTCTTGTTCAGTCTTACACACAATGTGCACACGCACACACACGCTCATGCAAGATAACTGATGTCCCCCTTCTTGTAGTCCTGCTGTTACGCACAAATGGGATTTATTGTTTGCAGAGTGCATATGCAGTGTTAGAGAGCAGCTCAGAGGTAACGGTAGAAAAAAAGAGAACATAAAACAAATGTATGATATGGTTGTAATAATGTGACTGACAAAAGATTATCAGGGAGATACTGTAGAGCGGCTTTCAAAATAATTCGCTGTCATTTCACTGACTTTCTGGTCTTTACATTTTTCATTACTTCCTCTGTTTTCCTGACCTTACATGCAGCACTTCTTTCCTTTCCAAAACATCAAGCAAGTAATACATAATGACTGGCATTGTGACCCTATGTGGAACTGTCGTAAAGCAGGTGTCATTTTAATAACATATCATAGCAGGCATGTTAACAGACACGGCAGTCCTCAAGCGCCCGGGATGAGATGTGAGCCCTCGTGGCTAATGGCTAATGCTCCTTTATGAAGTGCTGGCATCTTAGGAGGATGCTCACCTTATGAAACACGCTTACATGGGGACCACGCCGGATTTATGCCGTGTGATTTAAAGGACTGAGCCACAGACCTCACTAGGTGTTAGCAGCCTGGTTCTCTCTTTATTATATTTGGAAATATGAGCTCCATTGTGATTTGATGCGATTCTCCATATACTCCACAAAGCCTGATGCACTGGTGAGTTTTGTTGGACATGGGGAAATATACTCAGCAGGGGTGATATTCAGTAATGGATCTTTTTCGGTAAGAATGACTGTAGATATTGCCCGGTCAGTATAGTTTCCATTTTTCCCCAATATTTCATGTCGTCTAAAATTGTTCCTAGTGACTTCTTTTTACAGAGATATGGTAAATCTAAAGATATCATTGACGTGATTTCTATTGGCCTTCAGAAGCCTATATCAGAGTATCTGTACAAGAAGTTGGGGGTGACCAAGCCACTGCTCCTGAGCTACATCCAACTCTTTGCCTGCACATACTGTATGTATATGTTGTCTTTTTTTTATCAAATGAATCAAAATGCTTTTTTATCTTCAATGTGAGAGCCAGTCTCTTAAGGAAAAAAAATGCACACTTTGTAAAGGACAAATCACATACCGATACCCCAACTAAACCTGTTGCCAAAGAGTTTTGCAACATCATCCGAAAAGCAAGTGTAAAGCTAACCAAAAATATGACAGTGAGGACAGAATATAGACTAAAACCAGTTATTCGCTTTCTCTCTGATGTTAGATGTTATGTCTATATATTAATGTCTGTATATTAAGTATGGTGCAAGAGCCAAGAGAAAATTAGCCTATCTTAGCATAAAGCCTGGATGCAGGGAGAAACAGCCAGCCTGGCTGTCGCTAAAGGTCAAAAATACCCCCAAGTCACTGCGTGCTGCTACTGGTCGCTAAAATTTCTAGCATTTAACTAAACCAAATATTGTCATTTTAACATTTCTGTTCGTGTACAGATTGAAAAATGTGATAAAAGGTGTTAATTCATCAGCTTTAGAGATTTTGGTGGGTGTGAGTATTGAATTGTTGTTAGACATTTCTAGTTCTCCATTTTTAAAATGCTATGCTATACTGTTATGCTAATGTAGGCTAAGTGCCCCCTGATTCTACCTCCATACTTCATGCTCTGTAAGCTCTTAAAGCACAGACATGAGAGTGGTATCAGTCTTCTCACTTTTGGAAAGGTACACATGAGCGTATTTCCTAAAATGAAGAACTATTCTCATAATAGAGTGGGAGGACTTAAATTTTTGTTGATCACATCGGGAAAACATAGCAGATCTCGTCTTTAAAGGCCTCTAATTTCCAGCGCATTTCACTTACCTTTATTCTAACACAACCAAGGAGTTACACTTTGTTCACTTGTATGTTAGAAAATGAGACCCAGTTGTTTAGAAAATGTACCAAGCATTCAGAATTGGCAACATTCGCACTATGTCGGGTAGGATGGAATGGCACATGTGCTGCTAAGACCCACAATGAAAGCACATTTGTAAAAAAAAAAAAAAAAAAAAAGGGACCCTAACACAATTCTTTGCCTCGAAAATGGCAGTTTGAAGAAACCTTTTGAACACAATATCAAACATTAATAGTAATACTGATCTCGATCTTGAGAAAACTTAAGCATTGTATTAGGTCTTGTAAATCTAAAAATTTGTACTCAGAAACACATAAAATCCAAGCATTGATCTGTTTTTACTGACACACGTGTGAAGGAGTTGTCTCGAGTGGCCACCGCAGAATACAAGCCAGACTTTTAAAGGATTGTGGAAAACAAGGAATGCCAGAAGTCCCACTGAGTGCTGTGCTAGATTTGCATCTTACTGGAAATTGGAGATTGTTTGTGCCTGTTTGTGTGTTTGTGCACCTGCAAGGCTGTTCGTGTGCAATGTGATGTCTCTTAAGGTGGTACAGAAGTTTTGTTTTGTTTTTTTTCATTCTTAATCTTTGACTGGATGGCCGAACATGCAGAAAGTAAGACCCCCCCCCAAAAAAAACAAAAACAAAAAAAAAACAGCAACAGCAGAGTCAGAGCCAGAAATGACAAATTTGGGCATAAAGCATTTCTATGATCAATCAATTAATTGGGTAGAGTATTACCTCTTACTTTGAGGTACCCACAAAATAATAATCATCATCATCTCTCTTGAAATAAGTAAACTGTCATACATGAGAAATAAATAACATCTCAAAATGCAGTCGCGTAACATTCCTTCTATAGTAGCCTTCCCCGGTTGTGCGTTGCGTGCCCTTCCAATTCACCAGGCCGCAGCTTAAGGGCCCATCTACAGTGGGAAAGGATTTTATGAGTTTACGGGATGCTGTTTTTACGAGCAACTGAGGAGAAATAATGGGGTCGAGTGTCTCCCTCCTTCGTCCTTCCCTCACTCCATCCTCTCTCTCTCTCCCCAGGCCTCTCCTATTACCTGCCGGCTAGAGGACTCAGGAGTATCGCTTAATAAAAGTTAATCATGAGAAACTTGTTCATTAATTACAGTTCAGGCCGGCTGCTTGCCTGCCTGGTTGCCTTACCACTTCTTCCTCATGCTAGGGTATGTCCTCTTTCAGTATTGATTTAGACAGTTTCTTTGGTTTTCTTTGTTTTTTTCTTGTTTCGTTTCTTCTGTTGATCTTTTTCATTCTCGTTAGGAAAATGCTGGTTGGAATCATCTATCAGGTAACTATTTCCTTGTTATTTTTGTCAGTACTTACACACACACACACACACACACACACACACACACACACACACACACACACACACACACACACACACACACACACGTACATCTATCTTTGTAAAGGACACTGATTGACATATTGCATTCCCTAGCCCCTAACCCAGACCTTAACCGTCTCAACTAAATGCCTAACCAAGACCCTAACATTAACGTAAACCTGATTCTAACCTGAACCACAAAAGTCCTGACCGTCAAACAGCCCTTTGAAGGTGTCTCAGACAGTGAAGACTGGCCAAAATATCCTCACTTTCCCAAAATGTCCTCTGTCTGTAAGGTCTATAACTCATCACACAAACACACGAACAGGCACACACACTCACACACAGACACACAAACACACATTAGTGGGTGATACAAAGGAAGCATTTCTAGGTAACTGAAAAGAGCAAAGAGGGCAAAGGAACATATTGTAATGCATTCAATTTGTAGTAGCCCTAAGAATATCTAGTTAAGCTTGAAGACTTCATTACCCAGAATTCCTTTGAGTTAAAATACATTTTGTGTGGTCTGGTGGAAGTTAACAAGAGGGTCAGTCATGATTTCTTTTAATGTCCTAAAATGTTTGTTTTATATATATATTTTTACATGTTTTGAATTGGAAATTAATGTATAACCATGAGCAGTTCTTGCCACATACCATACCAACACCTGAAATTAATTTTGGAGGAACTCTACAGTGTGTTAAAGGAAATAGTAGTAGTAGTAGTGCTCTGAGGACACGGTGACATTGCTGCAACATGTCATGATGATCAAACAGGCTGTAAAAAGCAGTTTAAAGGGGACCTATCATGCTCATTTCCAGCTCTATATTTTTATTTGGGGACTCCAATAGAGTAGTTTTGATTCACAAGAAGACCTTTTTTATCTCAAACTGCCTGTTATGCAGTCCCTCAGATGAGCCTCTGAATGAAACAGGCAGTATTAGCTCAGGCCTCCTTAAGAGGCCTCCTTAAAATTGTATACATATATATATATATATATATATATATATATATATATATATATATATATATATATATATATATATATATTTTATATTTTATTTTTTTTATTTAGTCTTTCAATCATAACCTGTATATAAACATGTTTTATATATATATACTGAAGTGAAAAACGTCTGCTGTTAGGAAATAAAAAAACTAACTTACTTACTTACTTGCCAGTAAAATGTTATCCAAACAATTGTATAGTAAGCCTGCACCATCCATTATTTATATCCTGGAGTACAATAAATGCCTATAATACTACTCGAGTGGACTGTTTTGAGAGAATGAGCTGTGCTTGGAGTGGATGACCGTATCAAGAAATCCTTGACGAGCTGATATCAGCTCGTGTCGGAAGTAGAAAGAACCATTGGAAACCTAGTGTTCAGAGCAGTCTGAGGTCTGAGCTATTGTCTTACAGGGATTACTTTTATATCCATTCACATCATTACTTTAAACTTTGGCCACGTTTAATATGGACATCCAACATTGTAACATTATATATATATATATATATATATATATATATATATATATATATATATATAAATGACAGAAAATAAGGAAAAGCATAACAAGGCCCCTCTAAGCAGATTACCTAACCCACTTTATTTGAGTGGACCTGAAATTTCACAGAGAAAATTGTGTGCACTAGGGCTCACCGATACCAAAAACTTGGATCAACGAACTGAATGTAACAGCTTGAGCTGGCAACAGACTGATTGCGGAAGTTAAGACAGTCAGACTAAGTGCTTAATGTTAGGTCATGTGAATGGTGATGCGTTGACTTACTGTTGTATGTTTTGAAGTGTATGTAATCTAATGTGAAACGGTCGATCCAACTACCCCTAGCTTGCACACAGCTATACTGAGTAAATCAGATCAAAACTGAAGCAGGAAGTTGGTCTGTAAACTGTGATGGAAGTTTACGATGGACAGTTTAGGTAATAATTTCATATTTTCTTGTTTGTTGTCTCCAAAGCTGGAGGTTTGTTTAATACCTGTCTAATAATCTGACAAATCGGAACGATAATATGATGCTGGGAAAAGATGAAAAAGAAGATCCAGGCTGTAATAAACTGGAATAATCATTTAATAAGTGGTGATGGGACATTCTTCCTCTTGTAGTTACACTTTATTATTTAGGCTGATAAGATCTTTTAAATGTAAAGCTGTGTAAAGCTATAGTTATGTCTTTTTCTGTTTCGTACACAAATGTGAAGACAGACAGCAGCGTGTTATAATGTGTTAAACCATGCATCTGGAGTGTCTTCACGATGTGGTCCAGCTGGGTCCAGACTGGATTATAGCTGGCTCGGGCTCCATGTGGACTCTTCCCGACCGCACAACAGCACCGGCAGACGCGCTGAAGACTAACACAGCAGACAAACACATCCTCAGCCAAAACCAGCGGGGTTTGGACTCCTGCTTCCTCTGGAGAATGAGGAAAAATAGGCTCTCCCGGTGCTTCGCTGTGAGGTCAACAGGCTCACCCAGCCATGTTATTACAAAGTACACACACACACACACACACACACACAAGCACACACTCTGCAAAAATGATTAGGCTTGACAAATGTTTTTTATCTACAATCCTGCTACGCAAGGCTTATTTCAAGACATATTCAATAAAATGACCTCAGTGTCCTGCCAGATATTTTTCTGCTCTGGTTCCAGAAGTTGCACTTGTTTCAATGGAAGAGTAAGTAGTTTTGAGAGGTTTGTACAGTGAAATTGTTTGTTAATAACCAGGAACTTTGTCAGATATGTTTATTGTTCTTCTTTTTCTCCTTAAATGCATTACTTGTGAAATTAAACGATCCTTTGTTTATTGTGTTTGGCCATCCAATTTCTTTAATTCATTGTTTTTTGTTCTTTTTATAGGCCATCAAACAACATCCAACATTAAGATTTAATCCAGCAGTGAAATATTGCTGCAGTTTGTAGATGAGTCCAAACACACAACTCTGGTCAGCAGTTTTTGCTGTGCAACAATGTATAGTTGACACAGCGTTTCCCATAATTCCTCCAAACATCAGGAAACAGTCCTCACTGGGTCCTTGAATCATAAAGATTACATGACGATTGGGACAGGTAACATACAGCACCTCTGAGCCAGGAAATGCTCATATAGACTCAGTGGTCAGTTTATTAGGATCAAAAAGCTAAGGCCAATGTAGTCTATAACAGTCCTGCAATATATCGTCCTGTCATGAAGGTTTCAGTGGTCAGTGTTTGTTCAAACTGTTAAAATGGTGTTGATTCAACTGTATGATCCTTTTGGAGGGTGCAATTTGTGGGGATATTGAACTGCCCACCTCCCCATAGATGCCCCCATCCTGTTTTTACCCCAATATAAGTCTGTCACACTAATACTGAGTATATCTCCACATTCCATGTGTTGTCTGCAGTAAGTTAATAAAGTACCACAGAAAATAACCAATAACCAAAGGCAATGCAACATGCATATGAGGCACATTTCAAGGATTCATACGTCCTTTTTTGTAAGTTTACTGTCTATTAAATCACCTTGGATTTCTATTGGGAAAAAAAAAACATGAAGGAAAATAAACTGCAGTTACTATGATCTCAACAAGCAAAGTAAAGCCCGATGGAGGCAATGTGCTGAATACAGACTTCGGTCGACATTTTATGTTTCACTGGTGGCAAGACTTGTAATTTACTTGGATTAATAGTGACCTGAATGTAGTGTTAAAACATCAGATGAAATGACTGACTGCTGATTGTCAATGGTGTGGCTGCGTTTGCTGTGCACATTATGTTGGTCAACCTCCAAATCTTGCTTCATGTAGCTGCACTCGGGGAAACATTCTTTGATTTAAAAAAAAAGTAAATTCTTACTGACTCAGTGCATAGCAAGGTGTGCTGTGGAGATATCTAATTTACATAACAAAATGCGATTCTAGTTGTAAAACATGTATTTTGCAGTGCAAAGTGTGTGACAGCGCTGCTTTATTATGTACTGTGACTGTTCCTGTTGGGTCCAGCCTGTTTGAAAATATCATAAGTCTTACTGTATTAGCGCTACTGTGACTATAAAAACGTGTTGCATGTCACTGGAACAGTTAATTCATTAAAGTAGTGTGGTTGTCATTTTGTGTTATCAAAAGAAAAGCACTTAATTAATGTATGCAAATACGTGCAAGATCACACCTTAGTAAAGTATGAGACGGTGCGATTGAGCATTACATACAGTATGTGTCCCTGTGTGTGTTCATTACTGCGTTGTGCTTGGTCCACTGTCTTCTAAAGTGCGAACTGGAGACATATGAGCTGGTTCAGGGTAGAATATGTTGTGTCTGCCACAAAAATGAATTAAACTATCTTTGAATTTAAATACAAGTTTTTGTTTTTTCTTAGTCCACCACCACCTTTATTTTGTGCATCTGCATCACCATAAATAAACAGATGTATATGATCCAAGGTCTCAGGGTGACACAACAGGCAGACAAGGTATGAAGCTGGTAGGACATTGTGGGGGGGATCTAAAAAGCTAATTTTCCCTGTGGCCTTCTGGCACCTCTGCCCTTCATATACAGCCATTTCCATAAAGTGCTTCCCCTGGGGAACCAACAATAATAAACAGTTATTAGTAAATGCATTATGCCAGCACGTCCCTTTTGCCCTCTTGCCTCTCCTCAATACTCAACCTACAAACATTCCTAGCACCAGCACAGCACCCAACCGGACCTGACACGGGGATGCATTTGTATATGAGTGTGTACGTGTGTGTTTGTGTTTCTGACCCATTTTACCACAGAGTACTGAATTCGTAAGGGAATTGGGCTAATGTTCATAATAGCGCTGGCCATTACAGCAAAAAGCTTTGGACGCTGTACACCTGCCAAACTCATAACTGTTGTGATTTCATCTGATTGCCTGGTGCTTTTTGGTATGAAATCCCCTCACATTGCCTTTTTTATTTATCCAGTTATTTTGCAGTTTCCATTAAAGTGGCCTTAATTACTCTGAATTTAAAATTCAGATAATATTTTCCCCGACATTTAGTGATTCAGCCTCTTCAATTAACAATCTGAGACTGGTTGCTTTTGTAATTAGAGATGATACTACACCTAGGTCTTAGTTATACTGTGCCTTAAATAAAGATGTGTTAGAATTATTATTTATTCTTGATACACTGGGTGAGCTAGGCTAGGGTTCAAAGTCTCAGTTTTGTTTATATAAAGAAAACTTGTGACACACGTATACAAGGCTAAATGGGTACCAACAGATGCGGATTTTTATTTGTTCTTGTCGTTCTCATTAGGACATGGACACAGACACACTCATGCACATGCACAAATAACATCTCATCCCCATAAAGGGAAACACAAGCCTCCTTTCATAAACAGATGATCTTGAGCAGGTGAACTCACTCTCCATGTGTGTATAAAGACGGCCACGGGGGAGAGGGGGGAGACAAAGGACAAGCACTTGCCAAGCCTCTCCAATGTGGCCCCCTCAAACAAAGGTCCCTAACTGTATGAACTTATTTGCATCTCCACTGATTTGGGGGCACATAAGGAGGCTGGGTGTTGGGTGTGTGAGGGCACATATTCAATTCAATTTTATTTATATAGCGCCAAATCATAACAGAAGTTATCTCAGGGCACTCTTTATAGTTATATTTACAGAGACCCGACATACCCCCCATGAGCAAGCACTTGGTGACAGCGGCAAGGAAAAACACCCTTTTAACAGGTAGAAACCTTGACCAGAACCCAGCTCATGGTGGGCGGCAGAGGGAGAGCGGGGTTGAGAGAGAGAGAGAGAGACACAGAGAGACAAGAGAGACAGGGAGAAATGAGGAGGGGGGCGCATAGCACAGTATCTGCAGAAAGCGACAGGAAGAGACATATTCATACATAGTCTGCTTACCTGAGTGAAGCTGTCCCGGTGTGGATGTGCTTTCAAAGGTTGGTCATCAGGGCAGCTGGAGATGCACAACACTCTCAGATCTGGTGTGTCTGACCGTCTTTGGATGTGTGGTTTTGGATGTGCTCCTATTCATCACTTCATCTATCCCATAGTCGCCCCCAGTCTTGCACTGTTCTGAAAGTTGTGTGTAGATGTGTTGTATACATAAGCATTTGCTGTATTTGTGAGTACCATCATGGGCTTGCTATACGTCAAAATTCTAACCTTAATTGAGCCCAAAGTTTGTTTTTCTTGGTCTTCACTCTCTTAGGTTCATAGTTTAAACATTTACTGACTAATGGCATGGTCACTGAATGTTTTAACTAGGCATATGTCAGAAACCATTTGGTACATGCCTAGGTTTTTTTTTTTTTTTTTGTCTTTTTTGAGGCAGGCAAAAAACAGTTTTGTGCAATTTGACGTTGTTTAGGTTTTTGTTTTTTTTTCGCTGCATGTCCATGTTTTTTTTCTAAACACAATAACATCTGTGTATGAATGGTAACACTGTCAGCATTCCAAGGATATAAGAACAATGCTTTAGTACAGTTAAAAAAGTATTGAAATTTAAAACAAAAGAAAATGAAAGTTTTCATGGATATTTCACAGATATTTTTTACTCCTATTGTTTTTTCTCTTCTTCTTATGTCCATTTGGGATGGCTATGATCTGAATCTTTGTGAAGCAAAATCTTTAGTCTTAAGGAGCATCTTTTTTCACATACTAGATCACAAATACTGGTATCACTCAACAGAGTGAGTTCTGCTGACTCCGTGTAGCAATGTGTTGACAGTGTGTGAGTTCAGATTTAAGTGAGTTGTAGCTCTGAGAAGGAGGTGTGCTTCCAGTATACATGAAAATAAGGAAAATGCATGTTTTTAAGACATGTTTTTGATTGCACTGCAAAAAATGCCTCAAGTGAAAACATTTTACATATATACAGCTTTCTTTTGCTTGAAACAAGCAATTCGGCTTCTAGTGCAGTAAGTGATTTTCACATAACAGCACCTCAAATAAGTCAGGATGTTCAGCTAATGGAAGTTGTAAAACAAGATCAAACATCTTAAAATTAGATTAATGCTATTCCTGTATCCAGATAACAAAACTTTACACAAGTAATACCTGTTTAGACCCTTGTCCAAAGAGGTCTTGATCTTGAAGTCTTCACATTAAGAGACATTTTTGCTAACGATTTAGCCACAATGCCAACTGACTACTGATACTGCGGCTCTAGCCATCGGAGAGCCATCCGTCAGTCGAACAATTTGGGCCAGACTGAAATGTCTCCTCAACTATTGGATTGCCATGGAATTTTGTACAGATGTTCGTGTTCCCAAGATGATGTTTCTCAATGACTTTGATGATCCCCTGGCTTTTTCTCTAGCACCACCACATGGTTGACCTTTTTGGTTTTGAATGAAATGTTAACCAACTATTAGGATGGACTGCCATGAGCTTTGGTACAGCTATTCAGGATTCCCAGAGGATGAATGTTAATGTCTCTGGTGCTGCGTCTGACTTTTCCTCTAGCTCTACCAGAAGGTCAAAATTTTCACTTATCCAGTGAAATATCTCAATCTACTGTATGGATTGGCACAAAAGTTGGTACAGCCATCCGTGGCCCCAAGAGGATGAATCCAAATGACTTTAGGGATCCCTTTACTTTTCCCCTAGTGCCACCAGCGGGCCAAAATTTTCACTTATCTTAGTAAAATATCTCAAAATCTATTAGATGGATTGGGGCAAAATTTGGTACAGATATTTACAATGCCCCTGTCTCAATAACTTTGGTGATCCCCTGACTTTCCATCTAGCACAATTTGTCCAGTACTTATGTTTATGACCAAATAACTGCAAAATTATGACATTCCCATCAGCATTTATTGTACTTTGCGTTTCATAGCAACTAACAAATGTTAGCATCTTAAGTATGATATCATGCTGACATTAGCATTTAGTTCAAAGCACTGCTGTAACCAGACCCTCACAGATCCAATAGCATGGCAGTGGACTCGTAGTCTTATTTATTAACTATGAATAAACCTTTGATGACACTTTTGACCAATAATGATGGATTTTGTGTGTTTACATCATTTTGTCTGTGTCCAGGACACCTGTAATCATTGCTGTAGATGTGCTATTCTGGTTTGTATTTGTTCATCATCAGAGAAGGGATTTAGGTCAAATGACCATTGTGAGGCTATAGGTTTTTATCGTACTGAATAGGATGTAAACCCCCTGAAGAAGTATTGTTTTCAATGGAATGCCACAGGTTGAGAAAAAAAATTTACTTACACAAGGACAAGTCTAAACCTTGAAATTAGATATTTTGTCGAAAGTTAAAGTTGACAATGTACCACCATGCAAGACACTTGAGACACTTCAAATAAGATATTTTTGTCTTGAACCACCAGAGCTTAAAATAAGTGTCTAAGCATACTGGAGGTCCTATAACAGATACAATATGTCTCTTGTATCTAGCTGAACGTAAGAATTGCCAATTACTACAAGGCAAGTGACATTTACTTGAATTGTGTCAAACAGCCTTGCATAGTCAGATAGATAATCCAAGCCATACTCAAAACAAGTCAGACTCGATTTTAAATATGAATGTAAGATTATCTCACTTACTTAGAAAGAGTTTTTGAAGTGTGTTTTTGTTATAGGGTTTAATTAACAATCAAATCAAATACTGCATTTGTAAGACATTTTCTATCAACCATACATAAAAAAAGAGCATGTGTATGGTAAGGATCACAGGATTTGACATAATGAAAAATAATGAAAATAAATGAATCAAACAAAGCCTAAATTTTCAAAGTTTAAGTTTATATAGTCACTGACTACTGGCTACTACTTCTAGCTATCCATATCTGACTTCCACCAGCATTTGTAACCGAATGCAGTCAAATGTTACTAAGACATTTCTAAAACCCCTACCTTTGCCTTGTGATGGCAAAGACACAAGTTACTCTTGATGAAGAATGCCATATCTGAGTAGAAATACCTATTGTGAAAATAAATGTATGACATTCCTTTCCAAGACATGTAGTGACTACGCCATAAGTCTGTGGGCCAGCAGCATTCCATGAGGACATTTTGACATTAGAAGAATCGAATTAAACACATGAACAAAGAGAAATAAAATGAGAAAGACAGTGCTTATAAAATAAGTAAAAAACAAATGAGGGAGGGAGAAAGATGGAGAATGACTTGGGAACAGACAGTACCCATAAATGAATGAAAGTCAGGGAAGGAGAGACGGAGAGATAGAGGCGGAGCTGCCTAATTTGTACATGGCTGCTAAGTAAGGAGTGCAGGCTAATTACTGGCTGAACAGGGCAGGCACAGGCTGTTCATGTCAAAAAGAACACAGCCACTTATTGGGCATCAAAGTGCATTCATATCACAGCACAAAGGAGATGGAAGTTGAGGGGTCATGAGAGGGGGTAGAGCACGTGTAAATGGAGGGGGGGGTGGGGTTTAGCAAATGAATGTCATTGAAAGGTGCATTATGGGACCATTTTGTCGGGCCAGACGCTGTTTAAGGGCAGGGTTTGGAACAGCAAACTGCGTTTAAAGATGTTGTAGAGGAGATCGTGGACAGGAGGCTACCAGTGAGGGTTTTGATGGAAATGAAACAAAAGTAAAAGTAGGGGTGGAAAGACACAAGAGCTCAGTTCTCAGACCAAAGCAAAGAGTTAGATGATTTTGGGTGCTGAGATGTAGAGAAGTCAAGAGAGTCTAATTCAGAGATTAGAAATAATGAAGTAAATAAAACAAAGAAAGGTCTTAAATTTTTAAGCAACTACGTTAAAATCTGGTTGAATGCAATCTACTGTATGTGCAGTTAGTAAGCATAATGCATTAAGAATCACAATTGTGAAAGCCTGATTGATGTAAGAATAAATGGATGGATTGTGACTTACATGACTTACATGACCTGCATGACCCTGTGCTGGTGCAACCAGTAGCTTTGTGACAAAGTCATCTGCCACAGAGGCGCCTGAACACTCTCTAGCACAATGGTTAAGCCCATTGGTTAGAAGCAACCCCGGCTGAAAAGTCGGCACAAAGTAGCAAACTGGCACTGGCAGCTTGCACCGTCAGCAGCAGGAAGACTAAAAAGTCGGCATACAGTGGGAAACCTGATTACGTTCATCAGTAGCTGACTCTAGCTGGTAATGAAAACACTCCAGTCTATGCCACAGTAAGATTTTGAACTTTATCCTTGGATCTACAGGGCAATCAGCAAGCACAAAATTCAGCTACATAAGAAGTCTTCATTTGGCAGTCCCCACACAGCTGTATCCAGGGAACCACGTTGGTTCAGCAATTTCCAAACCATCTTTACACTACTAGTACTCCTCAAAAGGATCATAGAGAAAAGGAGGGAATTTTTGGGATCCACATCCAGTGGTGGTACATTGGGGAAGTGGATCGTAAACTGCTGCTTCCATCCCAGCATCCTGGGTTCACAGTATATGAACCAGAGGAACCAGAGGAACCAATAAATCCTGGAGTTCTACCCCTAGCTGCTCACACCCGGCCTAGGCTGGCACAGGATGAAAGAAACCCTGGACCTAACCACACACACACACACACACACACACACACACACACACACACACACACACACACAACCATGGCTCACCCCCTACCAACCCCATGCCTGGACCATGGCCCGCAGCCCAGTGCCTATGGAGCGTTTATTGGAGAGAAGACAGGGCACCATGTGCTGCGGCCCAGGCTGGAGGAATGTGTCTGGTCAACAGCAGATTACAGTGTGGAAGTAACTGCAAACAAGGTCCTTGTTTGTGCTGCTTTTTGAATGCATACAAGTGTGTTTGTGTACAGTATATGCATGTATATGCTTTGATGATAGAGCTAAAACTGCATTTGATGTTGTATGCACAATGGATCACAGAGTTGAGGAAACAAAGCTATACATGCATGTGTGTATGCCTATGAGAGTGTATTTTTGTATGTATGCTAGTATGTGTGTGTAAGTACGTATATTTGTCTGGATAAAGCTGATATATTAGATAGGTAAGAATGTGTGAATTCATGCATGCACAATTTTTTATGTTCTTTTTTCTTGCAAGTGTATGATTGTGGGTCTTTTTGTATATGTACCTGTTAAAGATAGAAATGCGGCTTGTGTTAATTTGTATCATGTATATGTGTGCAATAAGGGTGTAACAGCAAGCTACTATCGCTACTTGTATCCAATATGCCACCATATATCTATATTTAAATTCAACCACAGAGGAAGTTGCTAGAAAATCCTCCCTGAACAAAAACTCTGAAGATTATTTGGAGATGTACAGAGGGAGCACAGCTCATTGTAGCAGTATGTTTATTCTTATATGTGTGAGTGTTGACTTACTGCAGAAAATTTGGATGCTGTTTGTACCTGTTTGATGCACATTATCTGTTAATATGTGAATAATATAATCGTGTTTTTTTACATCCTTAGTGTGTCAACATAAATGGCCTTTCAGGACTAGAAACATGCCAACGTGGATGTTTTTAATGTAGCAGTTGGATAAAAATCAAAGAGAAATAGGAAGAAAAAAACATTTCTTAAACTCACCATAAAACACCTCAAAATCTCTCCCCAATCAACAAAAAAACTGCTTTAAAGAAACATACTGTAACACACAAACCTGCCAAACAGCCATACAACAAGCAATATATATATCTGCTAAATTAGCAAACTGGCACTCTCATTTATGCTGTTTGGAACATTCAGGCATAAGGGTCAAAGTCGTATTAGTAAAAGGTGAGGCCAAACAAATGAGATTATAGCTGAATTAGCTAATTATCATCATTTCAATTCCCTAACAGCCGGTAATATCTATGGCATAATGGTGCTTGTCAGGTTTATTGTTGTGTTTGTCTGGGAGGCTTTTGCCCTCTGGTCTCACCTACTGAAACACATCACCCATCCATTAGAATGCATTATGGAAATGAAATCTTTGTTGTTGTATTTTTTTAATATAAGCTTTGACATGACAAGTTGTTTTTTCCTCTTTTATGTTTTTTTTTTAACACAGGGAGGAGAAAAAGAGTAGGGAAAGAGAGGGAGGTATAGAGAAAGGAAAAAAGTACATTTCTTTATTCAAGGTTAGAGCAAGCTGGAATTTGTGAAGGAGTACCTATTACAGACAGACCTTTCAGAGGAAAATTGGACCTGTCTACCTTTTAAGGACGGCATGCTAATTCATGTCAAAAAGGCTTTTAGTCAGGAGGACAGGACCAGTGGAAAGGCTGTTGTGTTACATTCATATCCTTGATGCGTGGTCACATCCAGGATATTGCAGGCAAAATATTGATATCAGGATTCGCCTTACAAGACTGAAGTATAAAGCACATTTCACGTTTGAAAAGTTCATTCCACTTCTTTACGTGAATTGGAACATATTGCATTTCCATTGGATTTAACTTTCGTTTTATTTAGCTTCTCATCAAAAAACAGAGTCATAGTTTATTGTAAGTAAAATTACAAATTATCGCTGTCCAGTGAAAACCATGTGTCTCCATGGCTGTTGATTTTTACACTTACTGATTTAAAAAAAAAACTACATGCACCTTTATGGAATGAGGAAAACTGATTGTTGTTTTGTCTTAACTAACGTGAACTGAACAAACAAGAATGGATTACCAAACAGGCCAACCACGCAAAAGCCTATGTGCCCGAGGAGGCAGGAAATATGAAGAGTCAGTCAAAAGTAGGGGTATCCTGATCATTTTTTGTCTTATTTTGCAAGGAATACTCTTTGAAGCTACACTAGTCGATATTTGTACATTTACAACTGATTGAACAGCTACGGGTAATGTAAGAGGGGTAATATATAGTAACTCTGCAGTTCCCCCCAGCTTGATGGAATGTTTTACTGTCTTTCAGCTAACTGTTTCGATTTCACTGCCCTCAAATTTACTGTCGGTTTTCTCTCACCACTCTCATCAACAGCTGTTTTCAGCTAAAAAGTCCTGCCCAGCGTCAAACAAAAGACAGAAAGTGCGAGCGGTTAGCTGATGAACATCGTGGACCATTTAGCAGCTAAAGAGCAGGTATTTTTTTCAGGAGTCGTTGGAGTCCAAAACAGACATAAAACAAACAAACAAACAAAAAAAACACTGAATATCCAGGTTAACAACAGTAACAATTTCATAATTGGTGCAATAGGTTAATAGGGGATAATATGTCAGTGTAGCCTAAAAAAATCTAGTAATGCAGCGTTAATATCTCTTTCTCTCCCCTCTCCCCCTCTGTCCTTCTCTCTCAACCCAATCGGTCCAGGCAGACGTCCACCCAACATGAGTCGGGTTCTGTTCCACACTCTTTGCTCATTGGGGAATGTTGGGGGTCTCTAAATATAACCATAAAGAGTATGGTCTAGGCCTGCTCTGTATGAAAAGTACCCTGAGATGAGTTCTGTTATAATTTGACACCATATAAATAAAAATGATTTTACTTATATTTTTGTATTTTTTTCCTTACCTAATACACCTGCATATTTAGTTAAGCCTATATCAATATTAGTAGAGCATTCTATTCTGCTGTCAGAGACAGTTTGCCTCTGATAGCAGAATAGCTCAGCAAAAATATAACCTGCATCACAACTTTCTTTTGATGATTTCGTCCAATGTTATACTGTATCCTGTAGGATTTTGGATAACATGTACACAGAGGAGTATCAGCTTGGATCTGCTATGACAGGAAGCTTTTCAAAGGGTTTAGACAGCCTCTGTTCACGTTCATCGTGACTTTGAACAGGCCCTATTGTATAATTTGTCATCTGCCCCACTCAAACAAACTGGAAAATACCTTGTCATGCTCCAAGTGCTCTGGAGTCATCAGGAGTCTTGAATGCTTTTCATTGTCCAGGATAATCTGATTCTTGATAGGAAAGGTTATGATTTGGACCTGCCGGTGCTCTCCACTGGGTCTGCACAATGTGAGCTGTGGACCCCCTGGGATCCTGTATCTCTAAGAGATCAAACAAGTTGTTGAAGTTCAAGGAGGAAGACAGTTTGCCTCATCTGATAACCTCCTCACCCTGTTGACACTGATGGTTCATATTGAACAAGCGATTCATGCATGTGCTCTGGTGCTGACACTTACATGCACACCCCTACATTCACATACACTCAACACTCTTACTTTACTTACTACTTACTTTATTCCTTATTATTCTTTCTTTAGTGCTGCATTTTTCTCACTCTCTTACAGTCTAATTTCCTTCCATCTTTGTCTTTCCCCTTCTTTCCCCCTCTCTTCTCGCTTAGCCAGCCAGAAAGTGAAGGGTCTTTCATTTTTTCTGACACCCTTGTCCTTCAGCCTATTGATTGGCGACTGAGCTGGCAAGCCCCTGTCGGCTCCTAATAGAAAGTGAAGTTCATCAGCCCCCCCCCACACACACACACACACACACACACACACACACACACACACACACACACACACACACACACACACACCACTCAGGGACCCACCCGTCAGCAGACACCCAGTGATCTACTGTAGAAAGGCCAGCAAACTAACCTTTACAGCACCATCCTTAATTCCAGCCAGGACTTGCTCTTCCTAGAAGTTTGTTTATTTATTTTGTCCGGTTTCAACCATGAGTTCTTGTCTTCTCGTATTATATCAGACTCTCTTTCTTTTTTTATGACTACTGATGGCTTACTGCTGTATTTCAGTCCATTCAGGGTCAAATGCAAATTAAAATGCCCTTAAATTAAATATCCATTCCTTTTATTCTGCACAAACTGACAACGCTACAGAAAGGGGTGTTGAAAATGTTTTCAACTTGAGCATATGACATCTTGAGCAAAAATTGTGCCAAGGCTTATGAAATCTTATTCATTAAAGTACACAGATAAGAAGAGAAACAGGGTGTTTGGTGTAAAATAAAACTGGCAGTGCTATTTAGCAACAGCTAACATCTGTACAGTAGGTACAATCTCTGCTTTAGAAGAGTAAGGGCTACAAAAACAATCCATTGGTTGAAAAACTACTTTGCATCCTTTAAACCAGCATTTTCTTAATTAATTTATATTAATTAATAGCACTACCAACCACTTAAGATGTTATGATGAATGTATAGTACATCTACACATTGACACATCTAGAAGACACAGAACAACATTAGCATTCACTTGGGCTCATATTTCTGGTGACATAATTGTAAGGCCAATTTTCACTCCTCTTTTAGCTCTGTTTTTTGGTCTCCATCAATTTATAGGGGAAAATATTTGGCTCCTAAATGTTCCATTAGGCTATGTTCACCAGCTAGTTGCTAACTTTATTGCATGAATTTTGGTGCTGGGCAGTGTACAGTGGGTTTATCAGAGCTTTTTGGCCATAACACCTACATGCTGCAGCTGGAAATGATGCACATGAGAGTAGTGAGACTGAATTAAAACAGTGAAGCTGTGGGCCCTCAAACCAAAAAAAAAAATTGGCTGAAAGAGGCTATAACGCTCAGTGGCGCTAAGAGGAAACTGCAGGGCTGGGTCATAAGTCTATGCAGGTTTGTCGAGACAAGCAATGCCTTTCATATTATGTATTGTCATTTGATCCATTGTTAATATGAACGCATTGATAAATGCAGCTTTAATAATAACAAACGTAAGAATGTACATCACAGTCGAAAAAAATAAAAAAATAAAAACACAAATCTGCCAGAACGAACCTCAAGTACAGCAAGTAAAAAATAATTTATCCACAAGACCTCACTATAAAAGATATGGATGAATTGTTCATACAACCTTGAAAACACTATACATATTAAACACTTTAATCATTTAAAGATCTTCCTGTCACAGCACAGGCGGGGAGGACCCAAATGCAGACACACACGAAGACAGGTTGATGCAGTGGAGATACTTTAGTAAAGACAGTTAATAGGCTTACAAGCTGATGAGTCGACAGGCTGACAGAAAAGAAGGAACGGACAGCAGAACTCCACGCAGGTTGCAGGCACAATGGAAAACACTGGGGAACAAACACACAAACAAAACAGAGGAACTGACAAAGAGTGAGGGGAACGCTGAGATTAAATACACAAGGAAAGCAAAGGTAAACTGGCACAGGTAAAACTAACTGGGGCAGGGCGGGCAATCACAGAGGTGGAAAACACACAAGGGCAGGAAGAAAACAACCAAGAGACACACAAGATGAGCAATTTCAAAATAAAACAGGAAATAACAACAGAGTCCGGGCAAAAAGTCACAAAGAGGAACAGATCGTGAACTTCCTTCATCTCAACGCATTGCTTAAGGTATGTTGGCTTAAGTATCTAATTCAACTCCAAAGTGCTGGTCGATATTCTGAAACGAGGAAAAAGAAATAATAAAACAGACTCATTTATCTAAAAAATCATACCTACAAATTTTCTTAACAGTCATCATAAATTATGTAAGAAAAAATAGAGATGGAGACAATTTGGTCATACTGCTGGGACATTTAAGATCTACTGTATCTGGCACACGCTAGGTATTCCTAGTGTCAGAAACCAAAAAGCTTCTCCCTTAAGATGATGATAGCTCCAATGAGTAGAACATTTCAAAACACTGTCATTAGTGTTATTTAAAGCTTGGGGCAAAGAGAGTAAAATAGGGTTTTTTCCTTACAAATCACACTGCTTCTTAACACTTAGTCTTCCCTGTCATTTAAGGCTGAGCTTACCAGTGATCTATGGGTTGTTCATCTAATACAGGAATAATTCTTTTTATAACTAACATGTTAGACTGCTACATCAAGTTTGAGTCACGGTAAATCCACATGGGCACACAGTCATCATGGTTTGCTATCGATGCATAGTAAAAACACCAATATGCTGCACACAGCAACTGCAAAAAATATATAGAGGAATATTTGTAAATGACATTTCCTTTATAGTTTGGATTTTGGCCATTACAATCTATTACATTTGTGGTATTATACAATATATCATGAGTTCATTGTTATTATATGATTACTAAGGTAGGCACACAAATTCTGTAAAGGTACTCTATAAGTAAATGCAGTGGAGGTTAAACTAGCACTTAATGTTTTGCAGCTCTGTATAACTTATATTATGGGAAATAATTATTTTCGCTTTGGATCCATCGAGTTTCATTGTTTAGGAGAAAACCAATAGTCAGGGCTGGATTCATTTTAGCTCTGGGCAAGTATTCCCTCTAGACACATCGCCAACAGGAAGGGTGCAAGTCAAATGACAGACTTCATTTTGACTTTCCCTGTCTGTTTCTCTTTTCAGCAAATTTTTTTAGTGGGCAGGGCATGAACAAGAAAACTAATTGGAATGTATTTCACTTAGTTTTTTCTTACTGGTCTAATGTTTCTCAATACAATCTGACACACTTGTTCAGAAACCAAATTTTAAAAAGTTTACTGTAAATAGAAGCAGTATTTGTGAAAAAGTCTTACTTAAAAAGATTCTTCTAAATAGCTTGCTTCATTTTGCAGTGTGTGCACTGACCAATTGTTAAACTTACACAAATTCTTTCAAATTCTGAGCTTTTTTTTTTTTTAATTCAGGCTAGCGACATATCTGTAGAAAAATTTTAATACGTTCAACACTTTGGTTTATGACCAAATACCAACAAAACTAAGGACAATCCAATCAGTCTCAGTTGCACTCTGTTTTTAGTGCTAATCAAGATTAGCATGCTTACATGCTACACTAAGGCAATTAACATGGTAAAACATTCTACCTGTTTAGCTTCAGCAAGTTAGCATTTTCATTCTGAACACAGAAGCATGCTGGCACTAGCATATAGCTCAAAGCTGTGCCAAAGTACAGCCTTCAAGAGCTGCTAATGTGGCTGTAGACTCTTAGTCCTGTTTTGTCAGCCAATGTCTCCAATCATGTGCTGGCATGCAATTTGCTCAGTTGCTGCAGTGCCTTGTTTGCCTTGCATGCTTCTATGCAAATCAGGTTGAAAAAAAATCGAGCCAAAGGCTTAGTTCATTAGCACTAAAACACATAACCACTGCATATAGAGGAGAGGATTTGCATTTGCTGTGATGTAAAATGGCAGGACCTATACACAAGCATACATACTGTATTTGCACAGTGGAAATGAATGCTTTTGGATATAGTGGATATGACTGGCCATGTCCAAGCCTACTGGAGTTATTTTCTTGTTTTTTCCAAACAAAACCAAAAATCTCTTCCCATCAGTACATCACATCTCGTGGTAATGACATATGGAGTTTAGAATTGCAAATGTTCCAGTCCCTGAACTAGACTGAGTGACATTGATTACAGTGAACCACTTTTACTGTATATCGACCAGCAATACATGACCATTTATTCATATGAATATGTCACATATTATTACTTAAATTCACAAAAAGTCCTAGAGAACCCTCAGGCTCTAAAGAGTGCCAATTTACCATCACATCTATTTTAATGAGCGCTCCTTGACTTGCTGTGCTTCAACACACACTGTGGCTTTGCTTACATTCTACAAGCCCTAGTGGCATTATAAAACAGCATTTTCACCTCTCACCAAGCATTCTTTTCTAGAGAATGAAGTTGGACTTTTAGGGACAAACCTTGGATGTACCCAAGCTTCTTGAGCCCAGACTCAATCTTTGATGGCTGAGGGCTAAACCCAAAACCCACCTTGAGGTGAAGGAACATGCTCACTCATTTTCTTCCTTTTCAGCCTCTCCTCTGTCAGGTCTTAAGCCAAGACCAATAGCTTCTATTAGTGAGTGTGGCAGGCTAGCTGACAGGCTAGTCAATATCCATGAGAAGTCCACTTCATTAATGATCCCTACTTGCTCAGAGAGGTGGAGGGGCTGGAGGAAGCGGCCTCTGACAGGCCACAGAGAAACACAAAGGGCTTGGACTTTGTTTTCATCAAGATACAACAAAATTGTCAGCGTGCCTGGCAATTAAAAGCATATTCCACGGAAAATGTATTCTAGGGTTATATTAAGAGCAAGGATAGATGACAATGATGGAAAGAAAAGATAGATAATAGATAAGCTATAACAAAGCAGATGTGAATGGAAATGTTGCCCTACACCGCATTTATGCTGTTTAATGAAACAACAGTGGGACAGTGCAGCTTTTCATGTTCAATACACAGGATGTATAGCCTGAGGAAGAAACACCATGTCTACAGTAAAACCTGCTATAGGGTTCATGCAACGATGCTTTAAACTTCTATTATGCCTTTGGAAATCTAAAGAACCGGGTAGTTAGCACAAGTTGTGATGGCTGAACACACAAAGAAAAGAATACCACCTTACAGACACTTACTGTACATTTTACTAACACAAACAAATATCAAAGCAATAATGATTTGCACAAAAGAGGTGGAGATAGCTTTGATTTCATAATTGGGGGAGGACACAATGGAGTCAGAGTTTCTACAACAAAAAAAACAAAAAATAAGCATATAGTAATTAATTTAAATAACATTTACTACATATATATGAATATATATCTGATTTAGCTAGATGTACCTAATAAACTGACAACTGAGTGTAAGTTGGATTCGTCTTTGCTCATGAGTCATGTTGACAAGCCAATTTTTCACATAAGAGTCTGTTCAAATCTGCCATCCAAGGCTTCATCCTCCCAGCCAGCAGTGCTGAGCCTGCACAGGATTGTATGAGAATGACAGGGAATTACAGTGGTTTGGTTGCTTTTAGGATTGAGGTAGTGATATGGTTTCCTAGAAGCTATAATACCGTGTACTGCATTCACTGGCAGCACATCCTGTATTGAAAGAAAAACTGACAAACCATTTCACTGGATCACAAGTTATTTAGATAGATACTTTCTCTTCGCAGGCCTCCGTGAACACACATCCTTTTTCACACACACGGACCCAACACAGATTCACACCAACCTGCCTTTAGCCTTTGTTTTCCGTCATGTTGCATTGCTTGTCAGCAGGTGTGTGTTCCAGGGTGAAATGATGTTTCTGCCCTGGACGACATGGGAGAGCTATCTGTGTAATAGAATTATCTGAAGAGGCCACTCAAAATTAACATAATATGGACTCAAAATGTAAATTGTCTTTTTGTGAAATGTAATGTGCATTCGAATCTGCTCTCTTGCTCCTCTGTGTCTTATCATCCTCTCTCTCTCTCTCTCTCTCTCTCTCTCTCTCTCTGTCTCTCTCTCTCTCTCACACACACACACACACACACACACACACACACTTTTCTTCTTTATTTCCTGTTTCTGGGAACTGATAAAAATCCTCTGTGTTGATGTGGGCGCACACACTTCCACACATTTTGGGTGCAAATACTTGAGAGGTGTGTGTTCCGCTGACATGTGTGAAGCTAAATGCCAACGTACCATTTAAGAGAGAAAGGGCAGCGGCACATCCAACCTTTGTAGTGTGTCATTCAGCAGTGTTCACAGCCATTCACATATAAAAATGAGGTCTCCTCTGTCCCAGGGAGCAGCGGATCCCTTTCACCCCATCAGGCAAAGAAGAAGAGGGGATGTTGACAACCGCAGAAACATCTGTCAAATAGAGAGAGCGCTGACAAACAAGAAAAGGAAAGAATGCTATTCTTTTTTGTCCCTTTGCTAGCCTAGAATTTAATTTAATCATGTGGATCTGCTTGGAAATTAATCCTACTTTTCTCCGTTTGCCCGTATTTATTCCACAAGCAATCTCATCCCTCATCTTTTCCTTGTTTCCTGCTTCTTTGCCTCCTCCCTTGCCTGGTGCCTCCTACAATGATGAGCACTTTCAGAGTAATCAACTACTGCATTTAGCCATTCAGAGAGTTTGATGAAGCTACAATCTTCCCCCCGCCTTTGAATCACAAAGCAAAGGGAAAAGGCCACCTCTTTGTCACTAAATGCCTCTCCCATTCATTCACATGACAACAAAGTAGTTTGTCTTTTCCCACGGTAAAATGCCAGATTTGAAAGCCCTCTATTCGATTAATGTTGCGAGTTAGGTTTTGCACCACCTTTAATCCAGGAAGTATTTTACAGTCAAATAAGAGCCTCTCTAATTTGGGGGATGGGAAGGCATTTTGTTATTTGATGGATTCAGGAATAGTTTTCTTATTGCCTCTAAAACAGGACAATGTAACTTTAGAAAGAAGACATAACTAATTTTTCATCTTGCAAATGAAATGTTGTGTTCATATACAATAAAAGGCACCCTTACGCACTTCAGTACACTTTCTGCTACAGCCTTGGTCTGGTATGACCAGTATCCTAAGGTGCCTAATACTAAGCTAATGGTAGCAAACTTTAGCTTAGTATTAGCTAGATATTGTGGTGTTACTGACATTACTGAGCCAGTTTCCTGACTTTTTGACTCCTCTCCACTTGTGCTCCTGTTACACTTTGTTATGCTGTAGCAGATCAAAGGCAATGTATCAATGGTTTTATCGTAAAAGTAAAATCAAAGGTGGATACAGCAAACACACCTAATCTAATCTTAGTTGTGATTGTTCATTGGAGATATCTGGAATTTCTGACAGCTACCCGTTCCATCTCGTAATACCACTATATACCTCAAGAGGCGATAGTTAGTCACTGTATTGTCCAGTTTGCCCTCAGTCAAACATTAGAGGATGAGAAAGTAGTTATTGCCAGTTGACTATAAACCTGTGATGCAGCCTTCCTCTCTTGGCGACATTCCTCCACTCCTTCTTCATGCTCAGCTACTGATACCGCTGCTCTAACTGCTCTTTCTCTCCTTTGCATTCCTTGACCTCTCATGGCTCTTTCTCTACTCCTGCCACAACTACATCTTCCCTGTCTCTCTGACTGGGCAGACTGGGCGTGAAATCGCTGTTGTCAGTCTACCAATAACCGAAGAAAACAGCCTACCAGATGCATAATCAGATTGCAAGTTAAACCTATGTAGAAAACATTGTTCCTTAATCCATGGAGGTCTGGCAACATGTCAACAACTGTCCTATGCTGAGATTACATTTATTCAAGCTAACATTAGCTCAATTTGAGGATGAGGGTTGAAACTTGGTTGAGAGTGGCCAGTGAAACCCATTCAGTAACATGCACGCTCTCATGTGCACCCTGAATGACAGTTACACAGTGAGGGCCGGTAAAAACTTGTAACATTCTTTTTTTAACAGTCAGCCCGCCCTCCCATGTCCAAGTAAGCCCAATGGCCAGTCCGACTACGGCGCAGGGGAAGAGAAGGGGGAAGGAGGGACCAAGGAGTGCATTTTCTTGTTTCTTACGATACAGGGGGACACCGCAGTTTTCTAGTAATATGCTATCCCCGATCTCTTTGGAGTACGAATTGGACAGTTGGCCAATTCTTACACATTGCCTCTTTATAGAGACAAACAGAGTCCAGACTGAGCTCTTGTTAAGCATTACCACCCCCGTGTTGAAGGTCAAGTGTTGTTTGTTTTCCACTGAGGTGAGTGTGCCTATGCAACACCCCTGATGCAAACATTTACATTTCTATTTATTTTCCTTACATTTTTTCTTTTCTCCGTTTTGCAGGAGCCTTGCAGTTGCACTCCACATTGTCGCCCTATTCAAACGTAATTTCAGTTCTTTACTGATGAATAGCTGTTGCTGGTGAACTATACCTCTAGCAAACAAACTGAAGGTAGCTTCACTGAGCTGCCATAAAGCAGAGAGAGAGGTTGTGTATTCCATTCTGAGCACAGCTGTATTATCCAGTCGAGGTTTGTACAGGTGGCACAATGCATGACTGATATGTGCAATGGATTCCTTCACTGAAAATTTCTAAATAAAATACCATACACTAAATAACTTTACTCATTATCTAACAGAATGGAAGCGAGCACCACTCATGTCAGTGCAGTGCAATGTGCTTGTACCTTCAACAGTCTATGTTAGATTATGGTTGAGAGGCTTGAGATATGTATGTATTTGTTCACCTAGAAATATGTATTGCACTGAAATACCACTTTGCCAAAGGCTTTCCTGTAGATTGAGTCAGCTATAGGCTCTGATGCTGAGCTGTGCAAGATAGAATTATGAGGGTCACTCTTGAAAAATATTCAGAAGTCAAAATGAAAAAGAAAATCTAATGAAAAAAGCGAAGGGAGAGGAAAATAGAATTGAGGCTAAAGGCTTCATAGAGAATGTAATGGAAATTGAAAAAGAAAGCAAACATTAGAAAGTTGCAAAATGAGAAGCCATTTGATCATTTACCCTATTTTAAACAAAAACATGATTTCTGAAAGATGAAGTTAAATTACCTCTCAAGTACAAATGAATGCCTAATGCATGGAGATTTTAAAGAATCTATAGGCCTTTTAAGACATGGAATATGTAACACTACTGGCTTCATCGTGTTAAAGTGATGGATTTTTGGTCATTCAGACATACAGTAGGTGTCCATTACAGCTTTATTCAGACATGACAAGACAGTTTCGTAAAGAGCAGCAATGCTTGCAAGAGAATTCTGCTGCCTTATGTTCGATAGTGCCAAAGCAAAAAAATCAAAGGTACCCTCAGAAGTTTTTGAGCACTAGTAGCAATATGTTGTAAAGTTTTTAAAAGCAGGCCCCGTTTTGTTTGCAATTAGGACATACATTTAAAACACATGAGCATGCGGCAATCGAATACACATTTCTGCCAATGGTTTCATGGTATTCCAATGGTCAGTTGGTGGCAGTAATGTACGAAAAAATGTAGCAATGCACCAACAAAGGAGTGACAGAAGACTGCTTGCCAATGCAAGCATGGATGTAACCAACACAACCGATATTTTAAGAACCTGCTTTATTTATGAGGAAGGAAATGCATTCAGAATGTTCCGCAGACCTCAAGGATACACTCGATGTGTTTTGGTCAGAATACTGAAGGTAAACACAACTTTCTTTGTTTGCAAGAAAACTGTGCAGGACGCTTTCATGTTGGGTGCACTTTTGTGGTTTCTAGTGCTCTTAACAAGGTAGCTTGTGCTGTGTGCTGTGTAGAAAGTGTTTCTGAATGTAACTATGTCTGACTTTCTAAGACAAACACCATGACTTCTATGTAAAAGTGACTGCTGCTCATTCAGAAATGAGACCAACAACATATGAAAGTGCTATCACGTTTACGTAATGAGGTACATGTCTTAAAGGGGCTAACGTTTCCTATTAACTGCATATGGCATGTTATAAAATGTACATAATAATGCATATGTGTATGTCATATATAATGTGTAAAACTAAATGTCTTCTGTTGTTTTCCTTGTATTTTTGTGTGATCTCATATCTTTTGTAGTGCTTGTCACAGTCTGCTTTTCACCATATTTTACATTTAATTGTTGTACTTAAAAAAATTGACTTGGTAATGCACTTTGCAACGGCTCTTAAGTAAAATGTCCATATAAGTCTTTTTAATGGGAGTGCTTATCAACTTTCTGTGTTACTGTTGCATAATATCCCACAGCTCTTGTAGGCCGGCCCAGACTCAGCACACTGCAGGGCCTCATGGGATTTTATGCTTTTTTGTTTCTCATTTTCCACCAATTATATCCTGGAAACAAACCTAAACACAAACAGTAAGGCATACAGAAACACACAAACACTCATTTGTCTTCGATGGGTGAAAAAAAAAATAGAAAAAATAACGCCACCTCTTTTTTGTGTTTTTTGATTTCAGTGATTGCACAATTAGTACTCTTCAGAAAAAGGTTCTAAAGAGTACCTGGTAATAGCTCCAAGGATTCAAGCATTACTTATTTTCTGTTTTTAAGTCTGCAGAATGTCCTCAGTGGATGAGCATTAACTGGAATTCCTAAATCATTTAAAAAGTTTAATTTAACATTTACATTTTAAAGATTTTTTAGGAGACCTTGTCATGTCAGGCTGGACAATCAATTATTCCCCCCTGGCATTAACAGTTAATCAATATCATTGATCGGCCAAGTGGGATGACTTCAGGAGTTCATTCACTTGTGTACATTTTTGGTTTTGACCTGGCAAGATACTGTCCATACTTGATGAGGCTTTGGCATCACAAGGCCATATCCTAATAATTTCCTTATTCAAAATTAAATGTTAAAGAGTAATTAGCCACAGGCTTCAATTTCCTTTTATCATTTATATTTTCAAGAAGCTTAACATGAAAATTCTTTAAACATAACTGGCAGTTAAAATTAAACACTCACATCACATGAAAGGGATGAATGTCTGGACTTTATTCATATGGTATAATTTAGATGAGGCTCTTTAGGGGGACCAAATATATGCTTAAATTCACCTCCTATTGTATAAGAATTTGATGCTTGTGTACTTTTAAATTTGGTTTGTTATTTTTAAAGATATCAGACATGCCTTTATAGATGCCTGATTCAATACAGCCATATAGCAATTTATACACTGTATCATATATACCTGAGGGTTTGTGAGCTACAGGGCCCAGGCCTGAAGGTCTGAAGGCTTCTTATCAGGTGGCCAATCAAATTGCTATAGGGCAGGGATGCAAAGCCTGACACTGAGCCTGACGCTCTCAGGTAAGTTCTGAAGTTGTAAGGCGTCTCTTTTGTTCTATGATTTCTATGCAGATTTATGGACATTTATTCCAGATGGACATTATGGATATTGACATTTTTAAGAAGTTCAAGTCACGTCGAATCCAAAAAAAAAATGTATATCACAACTGTTTGTTCAGATTTGACTGAGTTATGATTCCAAGAGGGAGTACAATGTATGACACAAACTGCAGAAATTGGGCGCTAAAGGTTTTAAGGTACCTTAACTGTGTGCATGAGCTGTGTGGCACAGCCACGGCTGCAGCTGTTGACCTTACTGGTATGCTGCAAAATTAGTGGCCAAACTACAATAACTCCCTTCCAGCTCTTTTTAGAACTTTGGCATACACCCGCACCTTTCACCTTATGATGCATCTTTGCTTTACGTATCTGCCTCTGCTGCCCCCTGCAGGGGGTTTGAAACCTCCTCATATGAAGTATAGAAGCCCTTAGGGATTGGGGCAAAGTTAATCCTCCCTGGAACTTGGGGAAAGGGTAGCTACTGAGTTTGGGTATGTTGCTCGTGATCACAACAGGGTCAAGAGAACTGTCCTTTTTGACAGCAGACATTTTGACCTGTCATCGCAAAAGAAGCACTGGTGGAATTAATAACATTAATGACAGCTCCGTTCCATTTAGCTATGCCAGTAAACTATGCCAGTGAGTCAGTATTCAGAATACCAAGGGCCTAAAAATAGACACACCACAACGAAAAGGAATGCAGCCATCATTAATACTATTAAAGGTTTTCTTGTGTGTTGTTGGCTGCTGAAGACTGTGTTTCAGGCGGAAATGCAGGTCTTAGAAGTGGGACTCATAAAGAAAGAGGGACAACAAGCTCCATGATCAGTATACCAATTAATATAACGGTGACATAAACCCCAGAAGAAGTCTCTGACCTTCAACTAAAACCAGTGATGTAAAGAACATACGTATTTTAAAAGTGGTGGGGCTGCTCCTGAGATGCAGTGTGACAACGTAAAAGATGAACTCTGTATTGACCCGCTGTGAAAAGGTAAACGGGCTTTTACAGACATATTATACCGAACACATAAATAGTAATGTTGGGGTATACTGTATTGCTATTAAAGTTAATTCAGCAGATACAGTAATATGAAATATGCCCAATATAAGTGACTCAATCTTTTCATCTCCTGGAAGCATGTTGTCGGTGTCAGGGACGTTGGCTGTGATCCAGGGGCACAGCAGGCATCTCAGGTCCACAGACCAGAAGAGGACCAATAAATCACAGGCTCTGACCTTTGCTGGCATCGGGGACCTTAGTGTCTCCAAAAGAGAGAGACAAGAGCAAGATTGAGACTTGGAGAGGCTGTGATGAACTGCAGATAGCTACACTCCACACACACACACACACACACACACACACACACACACACACACAGTCTTAACTACCTGGTGTCACTAACCTCCCCTTCTAGCTATCTGTCTCTTTCTGTGTCTAATGTTATATTGCTACAGTGGGTAATATCATGGCCATACAGGGAAAACTGTACTGTAGAAAATTAGATTGTTTGGATAGATAGGCAGACTGGTTAACTGATTGTGACAAAAATGACCACATAACAAATTACCGTTTTTTACAACTGGTAACCCACATTTCTCTCTACTGAGTTCAAGTTTTTAAAACTGTTCACAGGGTCATTTTTACTGAAATGCAACTCAGTATAACAGTTGCAGTAATCAAACATTTAAAATGTACTAAAACAACCAAAACACTTAATGTACATCTTTGGATCAGGTCATGATACTGACAACATTTGTCTCCCAACAGGAAAACTTTGTCACTCAGAATACACTGACGTAAAAAAAAAAAAAAATACTAACAACATGTAGCATTACAATATAAACCACTACTGACTTTGAAGTATTTTTTTATTACATAATATATTTAGCATAAACCAAGATTCAGCATCACCTGCCATCTTTACTCACTTTCTTTCATCAAGGACACTGTGGAAAAGTGGCCTCGGCGATGTAAAGCCAGGTTAGGAATTTATGCAATTTTATATATATTTTTAAATTTCATTGTAGATTTAGATATATCAGAATGTAGCAAATATCAGTCAAATTTACCGTCATTTTCTGTTATGTTAGGTTCTGAATGTAGTTTTAGTGTTGGGTGAATTTGAGTGAGAAAACAGTGCACCAATTTGGAAAAATGTGGTAACTGAATGCATTTTGTGTCACAGCAGTGAAAATTGTTCTTAAGTTTTGTCCACATTGTGATGATTGTGTGAAGAGTTTTGAAAATGCAAACTCAGTCTTGAGAAAAATGTGCTAGAAATTGTTAAAAAAAAAAAAAAAAAAACCTAAAAAAAACCTTCAAACCTTTTCTGTAAAACACATCAAACCTTTTCTGTCCTTACTACAGTAAGATTAAAACCACAATTAAGCCATTTATCTGGCAAAGCCAGCAAATTCAATATTTCATTCGATGTAAGGTATTAGTTAAATAAATAGTTCAAATAACAAATGCATCAACATAGGAAACAAATCGTAAATGGATCTGAGTTGAGATATTTTGATAATATTAAGAGCCTGTAGTTGCCAACATGAACCTGGGTAATCAGCTTAATTTGGTCATATTCACGATTTATTATGATTTTTTGTCAAAACACATCAATTATGTCTTGAAATGAAAACTCATACTTTTCTTTTCTCACTTATCATCACAGGACACAGTGGGTTGTTTTTTTTCAAGCCTCTTTACATTTGTTCCACCACTGATTATTTTTTACTCTCTCGTACTGTATATCTCAAATTAAAAGACAGATGGATGGGGACACAGGTTGGCCCAGTGTTGTCACACAACACCAGTCATCAATGTATTCAATCTAAGTTTTCTTGGAAAAAAAAAAAAAATCAGTATTTTTTTTTTTATGATTATATATTATTATTTTTTTCCTCCCATTTTAAAAAAAAATCTTTTTTCCCTGTGCTTTTTATGTCAAATGCAGGGTAGAGGATGGGGATAAGATGGGAAAATCTGCTCCGAGTGTCCATACATCCACCCATTCACTCACTCTTGCGGCTTGAGTGCTTATTACACATTCCTACTGTCAAAATAAATTTCAGATGAATGCTATCTTGCTCACAAATGTACATTTTGGCCCATTTTGGACACACTTTGCTACTGCACATCCCTAAAAGTCCTCTCAAGTATGAAATGCATTTGTTTTTACAGTATGGCTCTCTAGAGATGATCACTGCCCTCCTTTCCCCTCTCTGGCAGGGGTGGAAGGTTTCCATATGTGAGCCATTGTGGCCTGGTGGATGCATACTGTCAAGCGGTTGTGTCATGCCCAGCATGGAGCCTGGCTGACTAAGATGGAAGGTGGGCCAGTGAGCAATGCCACCTGGCTGGCGGCCATATTAACCCTTGTGTGTCTGTGTGTGTGAGTAGTGGGGAGAGTGGTTGTTACTCTGGCGTTCCTACATACGTTTGCTTTCTAAACACTCCCTCCCTTCCTCCAGCACACACACATTAGACCCCCTGTGGCGCTGTAGAGCGCAGATATTCATCCTGCCAGCATAAGAGGGGGGACAACAAAGGGCCCGGGGAATCTGTAAAGGCTGGAGAATGCAAAGTGGACTGGGAGAAATATAGAGGCCATTTAAAGACACTGTATGGTTTGCATATAAAGTGGTTTCTCTATCCTTTCCAAAGTAAGAGCATGTAAATATGTTTCACAGTGCTGCACGGAGTGACCAAGCAGCACTTCCTTTTATATGTCTTTTGTTATTATGCATTGGGACTGTGGTTGAAAATCATAATTTTGACTGCATCATCTATGTAAGAATAAACAAAAAGAAATGGAGAAAGCAAGAAGACCACTAGATAAGAAGAAGAAATTGTACCAAGATACTGCTGAGCACATTATTTGGCAAGAGAGTTGAGCCCCCCAGCTTCCTTCTTACCTGCTGTGATCAGGATCAGGCGCTTCAGGCTAACTGTGAATGATTAATCACGGACCGTGGTTTTAAATCCACTGATATATCAGGCAATGTTAAAATAGAGACTCGAGCATTACTTTGTGATTTGCAACAGGAGAAAATTCAGAAAAGATAAAATGTTTGGAGTGGATGAGAAAACTGGTCATGCCGAGGTACAAAGCCTTCTCACTCTGTGCTTTTGTAGTATTCCTGCATCCATACTAGATCAACCAGCCGCAATGGCAGTGAACAACCCAACCCACAAGTACATTATATAGTTATAGTTTTAGTTGGGTACAACAATTGGATTTTTATGGAAGGGAATTGACAGTTGAAGATTTCAAAAAATTCGGTTGATTTATCAGATAACACCTACAGTGCACTTGAGAACATGCTCTGACTTTTCTGAGATGTAGGGGGGCTATTAGTGGGATAATGGGGCAAACTACATCTTCCTAGGAGACCAGTTCCCAAAATGACCAGCCGGTAAAGTAGGTCAAAGTTCATGGTCATCCTCGGTGAGAACACTACAGTATTATCTCAGTAAAACTTTGGTAATTTACTGGTGGTTTTGATTTCACAGGCCTGTGGTTGGAGAATTGCAAAGAACTGCAAAAAAAAAAAAATAAGAAGAAATGCAAACCAAAAGACAAGCGTTAATACAGTCACGCTTAAGATGACTTAAGCTAATTTTAGATGCAAGTCATTGTTTGCATTTCACACTGTAGCCCTTTGTCATATACTGAAACGATAGTAATTTAGGGCTGCATTTTTAGTTTTGGTTTTGGTATTCTTTTGTTTTTCTTTGCATTTTTGTAGACAAAATAAATCCCACATAAGCATCTTGGGCAAGCCAAATCTGTACCACATTTAAACCACTTTAAAAGATGCTTATTGTCGGATCAGGAAGGAGTTTTTGCTTGTTTGTTTTCACTTCCTTTACTCTTAGTGTCTTATTCTGTGTTTTACTCTCATTGCTTTCTTGACTTATCTAGCATATTTTCTTGTTTCACTTTGTTGTTTTATTTTATTGTTGTTTGTTAATGAAAGTCCCATTAACAATCATATTTTATATTAAACTTTTATATACACATGCCACAATCACATCATATCAAAAGTGGAAGAGCAGGATAAGATGCCATTGCTACAACTTGTATAATTATCTTAAAATCACTAAAATGAACAACACCAGGTATCACTTGTTTTTTCTAGTTTCAGCCAATTAAAGTGATGACTGATTATTTCAATTGTCATTTCTTTCTCCTGCCAACATCAGCATTTTTTGCCTTGTGTGTCACATGTTTCATTCATAGCTTCAAGTTTAAGACATTGTGGCCTCTAAAACAAAAGCCCATGTCTTGCTGGTAATTATCCCTAGCAGAATGACGTGAATGGTTTCTCCCAGGTGACAGCTTGTATTTACAGGAAATTCAATATGATGTGAACACTGCATCACTGTTGGCAGAAATGTCTATCCACTGTTCATTAGCTGTAGCCTCCATTCCTAATCAATGCATACATGTAGGCTGTGATGGTTTAATAAATAGGGTGAAACCCACTATCAGCTATTTTAGAATAAAACCCATTTTTCAATAATGTTATTATAAATCTGAATTTCCTTTCGCTTGACGGATCATATCCAGAATTTGTTCAAGTTACTCATTACTCGATATGTCCAAATTTATGCTTTACCTTCTTCCTTTTCACACTAGAAAGTAAAAGAAAAAAATAACCTGTGTTAACTATATAAACTGACCTTTCCTTCACACGCTGTACAGGGCAGATCTGTCAAGATGGCATCTAAAAAAATAGACAGAGAGACAGAAATCAGAAAATGATGTTAATGCCACATGGAGGATTTGGAGCAGTGACTCATGAGTGCCTCCCCAACGATGATATCAACCAGCTGTCACCATGGTGCCGACCTTTACTGTGGCCCAGGGTGACCGGCGCTTTAACGTCAACGTAAACTTGACCCCTGACATTTCCACGGCTCAGTGGTACTGTGGGCTCCGTGGGGTAAGTGTGTGTGTGTGTGTGCGAGGGGGGGGTCAGGCTTATGACAAGACCACTGTCGAAATGATTCCTAACAGTATCAGTTTCAATAATGATTATGAAGATAGATATTACATGTACAATTAATGATTTTTATATTGATGATGATACTATAGATGAAAATGACTGTATTTAAGTGGAAATAAATGGAATTCTGACACATGGTGACACTAAATCTTATGAAAATTGTAAGGATGACAGCTGATTAGATGATTAACACTACATCACTCTGGTGGTGTTGATTGTGATGAGTGTAAACAGGATGATTTATTCTGATGATGTGATAATTGTGACAATAAAATCGAGGATGATTTGATTCTTATGATGATGATAATGACGGTGATTTTTATGAGGTGATTATAATGAGGATGGATTTATTGATTTTATTTAGATGAGATAACGATGATTTTAATGATTGTGATGATGATTATCATGAAGGTAATATTTGAATAACAGCTATGATGATAATGATGGTGATAATATTGATGATTGTAGGGACGTGGCTGAAAATGACCAATGATGGTGATGATGATGATTTTGATGATAATGGATGATAATCATGTGATGATGATGACTAAAGAAAGACTTTCTGGCATAGAAAATGGCACTGACACTGAAGAGCTAAAGGCAGAGCAGAGAAGGCAGGGAAAGTGAAGAAATAAAACGACTGTACTAGCAAGGGAAAAGTGAGGGAGCGAAGTCAGAAAGGACACTGAGAAAGAAAGAGAGAAAATGGAAGTGATAGCAAGCCCAGGGACGGAGATAAGAGCTGTATTACATGAAATTAATGGTGGTCTTCTCAAGGAGTACATGAATCACAGTTTTCCCCTACAGTGAGAGAGAGAGAGCAAGACAGAGGCAGACAAAGAAGACCAGAGCTGCCGGCTCAGTAACTACAGCTTCAAAGGTCTCTCCATTTAACGAAACTGCAAAACACCTCTGACAAAGTGACAGAAAAAGAGAAGCAGGAGGGAGACAGAAATGGAGGGTGAGAGAAATCATAGTGATACATAGAAGGAAAGAGTAAGCAGATGAGGAAGGTTTGGTCACACCAGCATTAATAATGATACAATTATTTGCTGTATTTATGTCATTCAAACAGAATTTTTGGGATTACCGGATATGCCTTAGCCTGAGTCTGCATGATGCTTTTTCAATATGGAAATAGTGCTATACCGTGGTATTAGATATGTCATGTTGAAGTTATATTACTGGTGTCTGACTTGTAAATACAATTCACACAGTTCACATCAACATTCATATTATGATTACCACTGCAGAATGACAATTTTTCTCTTAAAGCTCTGATGTATCCAACTTGGCACTGAATGAAGTGCCTATAATAGCTAAAAAAAACCCCACCAATGGTTGTTGTCAGTCAAAGTTCAACACTAAATGTGTTTAAAAGCCAATTTAATAAAAATATTACCAAATTCATAATGCCCATAATTATTAACTCTCTCTTGAGGTGTCCAATGATGAGAACACTCACTAGTTATTATCGTAAAAAACGTTCCCTTCGCTACCTTCCATCCCACATGAATGAATGCAGCTTTAATCTCGAAGTGGGCGGTCAATGCGAAGAGTGCCAAATGGAGGAAGTGTGCTACTGCAATCTCTCACTGAGCTCAGTCCCTATCTTTGTGAAAAGGTAAAACACATTCCTATGGTTTACTACCCTTATTCTTAGATAAATTAATACCTGTTACAGCACTTGCTAGCAGACCCTAATTATTTTGTTTGCATAAAAGTAAAGTACAGCTACCATGAAAACTTACCAGTACAACACTGCAGCTTGGTTCCACCACATCCATGATCCACCAACATTATCTTCTTATGTTATGTTTCAAATATTTTAGCTGTAATCTCTGATGCCTAAAAACATCCGCACTGTTCAACCTTCTCAGGAATTTCTGACCTAGTCATGGACATTCAATTCGACCATGGACTCACTTCATTCTGTCAATTTGGTGACATTTAACCTACAATAGTCCAGGGCTTATGGGCATTTTTACAAATGTGTATCCCTGTACAGATAAACTGAAGGAACATGCTGTTGAGTAGGCTATGTTTCAAGGTTGGGTTTTTTGCTTTTTGCGTTATTACAACTGCCAGTGTGATTCTGATTGACAGTTTCTTACTTCTGTATTAGAACCCCGAAATAATTGTTTCACAATTCTCTAGTGAGTTCTCAGCCAAATCAACAGGGAACACTTCAGTGCACTTTAGGGTTTTGACACAGTGAAGTGACCAGAAGAGGATTACATCACATGCTGTACACATGCATACACACAGACACACACACTCACACTCACACACTTAATGCTTGCTGCTAAAACCATTATATTTATGTATATACAGCGCAGTGGAAGCATACTGTACATTGCTGCACATGCACTTCCAAACTCCATACTTACACTCTAAATCCCCTGACAATGCTGTGCCAGGTCATAAAGACAAAATGTTTTCTCTCCTATATACTTTCCCTTTTTCTCTCGACTCTGTTCAAGTTTGTTCTTCTATGAATAAATCTCTGTAATTTGAAGGTGACAAGAGGGAGATTTATGAAAGTATAAGTGCCTGTTTCTGGTAGAATTTATAGTGCAGAGCAAGGGATATGCAGATGAGAGTGCAAATGCTGTTGCAGGTACAGACAGATGTGTTTTCATGTACAGTATGTGTGTGGTATGACAAAGGGGCCTACAACACTTAATCTTTCATGTACTATTATACATGGCCTAGTAGTGGCCAAGCAGCAGCAGTGTAGATGTTAGAGAAGAGGACTTTTGTGAACTGGTTTGAAACCCCTGTTAGGTCCCAAGACAGTCAGGCAGCAGAAACTAAATAACAAATACTGTTTCCTCAACAACCACCAATGTGAAGACCTCCGGCAAGGAGCTGCTTAGAAAGTGACCAGCTATGATCATAAAGCAAAATAAAACAACAAACTCCTGCTGTAATTTTAAACCAATAGACACTTCAGAATACTGAACACAGTGAGACTTGTTCAAATACATCTTGTAAATGACAACTTAGTCTTTGCATAACCACATTTTCATTCAGTTCCAGAGTTCATTCCAATGCACCGGAGTGGCAGGAAATGATCTGGAAACTTGGAAATTCAGCCCTTGAAATATATGTGTGAATTGCTGTTGATTTTTACACCCACACCATGGTTGTCACTTCTTCAAAAAAGTTTAAAAATTCAAATTAGCCTGTCATCTGTTCAAATTGATTCATAGAATAATCCTAAAGTATGTCATGGCTGCGGTCACACAAGACTTTACACACCATTCAGTGGAACACCGCAAAACAGATTCACTGGCGTTTACTTTAGGCAGATAGTTGCAGTCAAATGGACATTGCATTTTAGGAACGCCCTTAGTGGAGAACAAGGCACAGCTTCGGGCACATACATAACCCAAATTTCCAAATCAAACAAATGATGCTTAAATTTCATATAAAAAGTAGCAGCTCTAACCCACATCCAAGAACAATAATCGAAAAAATGTTAATCCCTCCACTTTTTTCTGCTTATTTGGAATCGGGTCGCAGTGGCAGCAGGTGATACAAAGTTGTTCCAACCTCCCTCTTGCCGGCAATATTTTCCAGTTCCTTCTAGGGGACCCCGAGGCATCCCCAAGACAGGTGAGATATGTGGTCTCTCCAATGTGTTTTGGGTCTATCCTGGGGTCTCCTACTAGTTGGACGTCCCTGGAAAACCTCCAGTGGACAATGGAAGGCACCAAGGAAGCATCCTGATCAGATCAGATGCCTCAATTTGCAACTAGCAGTGGCTCTACTCTGCAGAGCCACTGCTTCCTCTGGATGTCTCAGCTCCTTATCTGTAAGAGGGAGCCCAACCACCTTACAGAGGAAACTCAATTTGGCCACTTATATTTGCGATCTCGTTCTTTCGGTCACTACCCACAGCTCATGACCATAGTTGAGGCTGGGAACATAGATTGAACAAGACACAAGACACCAAGCTACAGCAACTAGCTCCCAACCTGAAGGGAGCAATCCACCAGTTTCCAGTGGAGAACCATGGCCTCTTGACATAGAGATGCTGACTGTCATCCCAACCTCTTCCCACCAAACCATCTTACTGCTGGAGGGGAAAGGCTAATGAAGCCAAAAGAACCATGTTCTCTGCAAAAAGCAGTGAGGTGATTATGCCCCCAAACGAGACACTTTCCTCCCCAAGGCTGCGCATTGCAATAGTTTCCATGAAAATCACAAACAGCATCATTGACACACCAACTGGAAATGTGTTTGACTTGCTGCTGAAAATACAAGCACAACTCTCATTGTGGTTATATAAGGGCTGCATGGCTCGTAGTAATGGCCACTATACCACATACTCCCACACTTCTCCCCACAAGAACCCAGAGGGACACAGTTGTAAGCCTTTTACAAGTCCACAAAACACATGTACACTGGATGCTCAAACTACCATGACCCGTCCTTCTGGATCTGAGGTGCTACAATCCGTTGGAGCCTCCTTTCAAGGACCCCAACAATGTCCAGAGTCTTCAGCATCTCAGGGTGAATCTCATCCAGACCTGGTGTCTTGCCGCTTTGGAGCTTTTTGACTACCTCAGAGACTCCTGCCTAGCCACCATCCTAGCTCCTCTGGTTGGTAACACTCCATAACACATCAAAAACGCCTTCAATTTTGCCAACAAGGTTACAAAAATAAAACTGGACTCAGATGAAGTCATTGTATTCTACGATTTCACTTCACTCTTCACATGCATTCCCATCCGAGAAGCAGTAAAGACTGTAAGAAAACAACTGCTACAGGAAAGCACAATGTCAAGGAGAACCAACCTCACCCCAGACCACATATGTACCCTACATGACTCCTGCCTAACTACCACCTTTTTCCAGCACAATAAGGGTTTCTACAGCCTGAGGTCCATGTGCTCACCATTGTTTCCAATAGTGGCCATTCTCTATATGGAGGAAGTAAAGAGCAGGGCATTGATCTCCTTCGCAGGAACTGCTCCCAGCCACCGGTTAAGGTACATGGACGACACCTGGGTCAAAATCCAAACACAGGAAGTGAAAGCCTACACAGAACACATCAATGTACTGGACAGCAACATCAAGTTTACTCGAGAGGATGTCAGAGGAAATTTTCTGACCATCTTGGACTGTTAGGTACACATTGAAGATGACAAACCCATCAATATTGAAGTATACAGTGAACCCACACACACAGATCAATATTTACTCTTTGATTCTCATCACCCACTGGGACACCAGCCTGGGGTTATCAGAACCTTACATCATCAGGTGAAGAACATGCCCACTAGGACCGAGGGGAAGGAGAAGGAGAAAAAAAATGCATCAGTGAAGCACTTATAATGTGTGGTTACCCAAACTTGGTCTTTGTCAAAACCACAAAAACATACAGAACAGACAGAGTAGAAAATAACAATAAACGGAACAACATTTTCATTCCTTACGTTGCGGGCGTATGAGAAAAACATTCAACAAACACTGCATCCCTGTGCACTTCAAGCCCAGTAACACTCTGAGGCAGAAGCTTGTCCACCCTAAGTATAAAACACCCAGACATAAGCAGAGTAATGTAGTGTGTGCAGTTCAATGCAGCAAAGAATGTACATACCTGTACATTGGGGAACCAAAACAACCACTTCACAAACGCATGGCACAACACAGGAGAGCCAAATTCAGGTCAGGTCTCAGCAGTAAACCAACTACATCTGCAGGACAAGGGACACTCATTTGAGGACAGCAATGTACAAATATTGGCCAGAGAAGTCCCATGGTTTGAAAGATGAGTGAAAGAAGCCATCTACGTCACACTGGAATGACCATCACTAAACAGAGGAGATGGCCTACATCACCCATTAATCAGTCCTGAGATCCCTCCCCAGGTAGCCTAATACCGACTCATGTGACCGTAACGAGTCACATGTAGACCGGGTGGGTCAAAGACTCAAATGTGAATCTCAACAAATCTCAAGGTGTCAACCACCCCACAAGGTTAAATGCTTGCACTCCCCAACAGGCAGTTGGAACTGAAGAAGCCTTTCGGATGAGAGATGAAATGTGTTCAACAACCTCAGGAAAGTACTGTTGCCTTAATATGACACTTAGAAATACCATGACCTGGAACACTGAGAATCAGTCATCCAGAAAACAGACATCATTTTCATACTCATCAAACTATTCAGTGACCCCTTGTGCCCTACGGATGGGGCACTGTCATCCCCGAAAAGACCACTCCCATCAAGATAGAAATGTTTCATCATAGGATAAAGGTGATCACTCTGAACAACTTTGAATTGATTCGCAGTGACCCTTCCCTCTAAGGAGACAAGTCAGCCCAAACCATGCCAGCAAAATGCCACTACAAAATCACACAGCCATCGGATCCCCTCACTGTAGGGGTCAAGAATTCAGACCCGTAACGTTCACTCTGTATACACGACACATGCACTCACCCACTTGTGGAGAATATGGTGAAGGACAATTCATCCAACCATATCACTTTTTTCCACAGCCCTGTAGACCAGTGCCTATGGTTTTTGCACAACTGAACTCTCAAATGTGCATTAATCTTTGTTATAAGGGGTTTATGCACTGCAATCCTACTATAATATGATTCTCTATGTAATTGTTGACGAACTGTTCTTGCTGACACAATCTGATCACGTCCTGCATCAACAATTTTAGTCACCTGAGGAAGAGTTGCTTTGCTGGACCCAGACATGCCATCGCTCCGGAGGGGGCCCTGGTTTCCATGGTCTGGGCAAGGCGACACATTCCCGAAAAAAAATGCCCATCAGGGTTGTGTGACTTGGTTATGGTCTGGACCCTCCCCTGGGACCAATTTGCCTTCTGAGAACCTACTAGGGACTGTTGCCCACAACAACAAAGCTCCTATGATCACCAGGACACACAAACCCCTCCACCACACTATTCTCTGAGGATTCCTCACAGTTTGTCATCAATAAATCATTATCATATTTATTTCAATTACTGTAAAAAAAATATCAGAGAGGGGGTACTGTTCTTCTAGTGCAAAATAGATTAAAGCAGATAGATTTTCTGATAATGAGGAAAAGAACTAATACTAATGTGGTCTCACTGGAATATTGTGCTGTTATTTTTGAGCAAGTAACAATGCAGATCGGGTGAGCGGAAGCTTCAGTCATTTTGATAATGACTCAATTGTTTATGGTAATTTTTCCAAGATAGAGAAACTTGAGGATATACTGTTGTCAAGGTGTTACATGCAGCAACATTACAGTATATTTGCTGTTTTAGTTCTACTGTGTGGGATTTCTGAAATGGCTAACACTTATTGTAGTTTTACTGTTTTCAGCAGCAGCAGACTAGGTAAAAGTTGATGCTGGTTCGTGTGCCGGTAACCAAAAGAAAGAAATGCCAAGAAATGCATGTCCCCAGGTCTTAAGTTTGAAATCCACTCTCTTGGATCACAGCAAAGTCTTAACAGCTTATAGTGTAGTGGGAGTTATCCAGTGTTAACATGTAGAATAGCAGGTAAAACAAACCTATTTACAAGTCAAAGCATTGTTGGATTCAAAAGCCCAGATTAAACTGTTTAACATTAGAAAAATTACTGAGCTAAAGGAAAAAAAGTTTTATTTTCCAAATATGTTACAGCAACACACTGTATTACTAATAAGTGTGTGATACATAAAAACCTAACTTTTCCCCGCAGAGAAAAATGATCTTGAATCCATTGAACTAAAGACTGATTTATGATATATGCCTTATCTTTCCTCGCTATAGTCAAATTTATATCATCGTTTGTTTGACCAGTGACTATACATCAACAAATCTACTCTGAGTATCTCCCCAGAAGGCCTCCAAACAACACATCTCTGTTTTCCAAAGTCTGTTCCGTGTAAAGTGACCAGGCATTTGAGGACTATGGTACCAGGATAATGTTGGGTTTACGGTGGGCGTTCAGAGAAGGACTTGTGACTCTCATTGATCCAAACACATGACTAGTTTAATGCTGTGGCTTATAGTTCATAGCTAATTGAGGTTTAATTGTCACTAATTAGGTTATGAAACTTGACAGGGAGGAATGTTGGAAAGACCCCAAAATAATCTTGGGCAAATAAAAAAAAAAAACACCAGCCACAGTTTAACAGGAAATTGGAAAAATAAACACTGTCCTGCAGCACAAAATGACCATTATATATAAATTGGTGGTGACAGAGTTGTTGACCAGTGCCAGTGACTCAGAAATCTCAGTCTTTTGCTGTGATTTATGGCTTGAAATACTTTCTGCCATTTTGAATAAAAGACTCCCTACCCAGTGCAATTTCAGGAAGCTTCCCTCATTTTTTAAATCTAGCTTTAAAAGTTCTATAATCTATAGTTCTATATGTAGGCCTATATATCTTTGATCATTTTTCAGGTGATTGTTATGGTATTGTTAAAGAGAGAGGGTTGTGTTCCAGAAGTGGGAAAACATCTTTCAAGATCCCACTATAATGCAAATAGCAAAAAATGCAGCCTTGGAACATAACCATTTTTATGTTGTGTTGTTCACTACATATGTTAAGATAAGGATGGTAGGCTTATTATAATTTTTTAAAAGACATATCATTGTTTCTTTACTATTTCTGTTTTTTGCAGCCATTAACAAATACCGTAAGCCAAAGACCATCGTGGGTTAATTGTCAGTGCTTGAAAAAAGATGGTTACTTAATGTTGCAATGAGTTCACACATTTCTGTAATAACAGCAGGACAGAGAGGACCACATGGTGTAGCAGTTTTTAGATAAAAAGGATTATGATTGAGAAGTTGGAAAATTGACTTCTGAAGAGAGCGATTGTGAATTTTACTGTAAATTACGAGGGAGCTGTAGTTTTCTGTATTTTAAAAATTGAATCAATATTTAACTGTAAAAATCGTGAAGGAATCTCTCCTAAAAGCAAGTACTGTAGTGAATGCTGATTTGTCTTAGAATTCGAAAAGTAAAGCTCATCAAACACACTTTGCATTGAATTACACAAGCTAGTGGAAAAGTGGCTAGCCCGGGCATCATTTCATAACTTTGCTTCCCTATTAAAGCCCACAACTTAACTGTTTGGTTCAATCCAAGCCCCTAAGAATGGAGCTGGGCTGTGAATTATTTTTTGGCGTAGTGGCCAAACCAGGCTACTACAACTGAAACTTATGGTTATCAGATATTAGTGGACTAGATTTTCTGAGTATCAAAAACCCCATGAAATGACTCTTTTTCTTATCAAAATTTGATCCATTTGGTCCAATAACATTTGGAAAGTCTAGAAGAGCCATACAATTAAATTATTTTATCCCATTCATTGTGTCTGGAGCAAACAGGAAGTCAGCAACTGTAGAACTCAGACCCATATGCTCTCACCCGGCTCAACTGGAAGACTGTAGTGTGGATGCTTAAGGGGCCCCGAAAAGCGTGAGGAAGCCCGCGGAAACACAGCCAACGTTTTTTCGGCATATGCCCATATGAGCACCTGTCATAAGAGTGATTGGGTTGCCATCTTCGAACTCGGTATCCAGTTCTCCTTAATACATCCATGGTCCGGTCTCACCATTCTCATCAGTGTCTTTTCCAGACACAGCAGGCAGCTGTTTTCAAAGAAAACACTCTAATAAACTCACTGTATACTACCTGCCTAGCAAAAAATGTCAGACAGACAGTTAGCAATTAGCTGGTGAACACAGTGGAGCATTTAGCTGATAAAGACCTAGATATTTCCTTCAGGAGCTGGTGGCGAACCAAAAATGAGCTAAAAGAGAGAATACTGGAAATGCATTTGCCAGGTGTCCAGAAACACAACGACAGATAAATGCTAATGTCCCTTTGTATCTGGCAAGTTTACCGTATCAACTTTAAGGATCATAACATGCCAGTGATGTGTTTACAGCTTGATCCACTACCCCCAACTGGCCAAAAAAAATCAGTTAAGGCATGTTTAAAAAAGAAATTGGAAAATATGTGTAAATGAATAAGCCTAGTAGTATGTTACCTCTGTTGGATCTGTCTGTTACCTTACTTAACTACAAAAAATGCCCAATGTGGTCCTTATCAGCAAAATAAATACAACATTTTGATTAATGTGTTCCTATATAGTATAAAGTTGTTAGCTATGTAGCTTCGTTAGCTAAGAGCTTTTATGGTGATGGCTTTTCTGTCTCTTTGTTGGAAACTGTAGCATTGATCTGCAAGACCATAGCTTAATAGGACAAGACTAGGTGAGAATAAGGCCAGACAAAAGTTGATGCCATAGCCTGTAAATTAAGCAAACCAAATTATTACCACATTGACTTCATTTTTACTGTCATAAAAAAGTTGACATAATGCAGGACTACAACTTCTTTGTTTGACAGACTGGACCTACAAAAAACTAGAACTAATGAGTAAATTGTGAACACAGATGTGTTTTGTGACCGCAGGGCCAGCTGGTGTTGATGTACAGAATACCATTCCATAAGCCAGGCACTATAGTCAATCATCTGACAATCTGCATGATAAAATAATAAAATAAACTCAATAGAGTTTGTGGAGTGTCACACACACACTGTACACAGAGCGGCACTCAGAGACGTCCTGTTAAGGCCTATCTTTAAACATTATAACCATCCCTTTTATTTGAATCATTAAACACACAAACTTCCAATGTCATTTAAAACTGGCTCTAATCACATTCATCTGTTTAAACAGGGGCACATAGAGACAGAGTGAGAGGGGATGAAAGACACGCAGAGTGAAAGAGAGACTGTGGTGAGAGAGCTAATGAGAGAGTTGGCAGTGTTTACTCAAGCTGTGGAAAGTAGGCACAAGCACATAGACACAATGATAGAAGGAGTGGAGAGGATAGCTGGCAGCAAATAGCTGGTACCTACTGTATAAAAAAATACTGTAAATTCTCACATAGTGGCCCTATTTCAACTGCACAGACAGCCAGGTCTTTATTTGAGACAGGTTCATATGGCCACTCTTCCATATTTATTCATATTTTAGTAAGTGCTCTGATCTGCTGCTGTTTAATTTGCTGTTGATGCTGTTTGCTGTAAATGCATTGCTTACTTCATGTTTGCCTTCTGTCTTGATAAATTCAGGATAACATACAGTTCTACAGTGATAAAGAGGAGCTCCACTAATTTCTTATCATGGGGAGCAATATTCATTCTCTGAAAACAGTTGTATAAGGTCATCACTGGCCTCATACAAATGCCTCTAAAAAAAGTTATTCAAAATCTAAGGATATACCCCTGATGACAAAACATGGAGTTCGGACACAGAGTCTGAATGGTGTGGTCATTTACCTGAAAGGGAGTGTCTAATAAGAGGCATTATTGAGTTTTATGGGAAATGTAGGATCCACTTTCACTGGGTTTCGACCCATACTAGGGACTTCATGCCAGGATATCTTGACCTCTGCTGTTTTGATTTTGACCACTGTTAATTATTATTATTTTGAGTACCTCAGGTTTAAGAAAGTGCAACACTAAATGTTGGAATAACTGTTCAGTTCCATCAGTATAACAACACAACCATGCTATGTCATGTCTTTTTTACAGAAGAAAAATGTTTTTATGCACTACTTAATTCCAGTCACTTCTACTTTGTTTTTTGACTGGTATTATGCTACTTTCAAAAAAACTCAGGACTTCCTGAAAAGATCTTTCACCTTAAAAGCCTTACAGTTGCTCAGAAGTTGCAATCTTCCCATTTACTCACAAGCTTTTAATGTGAAATATCTGCAAGAAATGTTGAGTTGAAGTGAAAGTAGCTTAACAGCAAATGAAAGATTGGCATAGTAGAATCAATTAGAACAACATAGTGGTGGTGATTATGACATGACAAGACCATGTTATTGCTTGATGTAATAAATGTTGTGGAAAACAAAAACATAATGCTAAAATGTCCTTTTATTTCCCTATACAAATTTTTACTTTACAGCCGTCTGTTTTTCATCAGTTTACACTCTGAATAATAATATTTATAAGTTAACAGGTGCTGATGTAAATAAAGTACAGTATTTTCCAGTGCACTAATAATGAATTTTTGCGCTGTGTAAGCCTTTAGGACTTACTACTAAATTAAATTTGTTTATGTCTGCAACTTCTCAGTCTATTTGCATTTGTGCATGTGGGCATTGCTTTGCACGTGCACACTGAGTTTGTGCAGGAGTATTTCTGCACAAGAAAATGAGAGAGAGCAGGTTGGGGCATATTGTAATTACTCGCTGCATTAAAATCATTCCATATTATGGATCACAAGGGGAATGGTGACGTTCGAACGGCCACAACCGGTTCCCTCAGTGGTCATTACTCCATGTGACAGCAAACATACAGAACACAGCTCAGACAGAGGGCAGTGTAGGGAAAGGGGAAGGGGAAGGGGAAGGGAAAGGTTTGTATGTCTTGGCCAAAAATTCAATATCTCAAATACAGACGGGTGACAAATTAAAGGGAAAACCAACATGAAGTGTCTTAGTAAGGTGGTGGGCCATCACGAGCTGCCAGCACAGGTTCAGTGCACCTTGGCATAGATTCTTCAAGTCTCTGGAACTCTACTGGAGGGATGGAACATCATACTTCCAAAAGATATTCCCTCATTTGGTGTTTTGATGACGGTAGTGGAGAGCGCTATCTAAAATCCAAAATCTCCCATAGGTGTTCAATTGGGTTGAGATCTGGTGACTGGGAAGGCCATAGCATTACATAATTTTCATACTTATCAAACCATTCGGTGACCCCCCCTGCCATATGGATTGGGGCATTGTCATCCTGGAAGAGACCACTCCCATCAGGATAGAAATGTTTCATTATAGGATGAAGGTGATCACTCAGAACAACTTTGTATTGATTTGCAGTGACCCTTCCCTCTAAGGAGACAAGTCAACCCAAACCATGCCAGCAAAATGCCCCCCACGGCATAACAGAGCCACCGGATCCCCTCACTATAGGGGTCAAGAATTCGGGCCTGTACCATTCTCTCGGTGTACGCAACACATGCACTCGCCAACCTGTGGAGAATATGGTGAAAGATGATTTATCCAACCATATCACTTTTTTCCACAGCCCTGTGCCTATGGTTTTTGCACCACTGAACTCTCAAATGTGCATTCATCTTTAAAATGAGGGGTTTATGCACTGCAAGCCTACGATAATATGACTCTCTATGTAACTGTCAACAGACTCTCGTTGCTGACAGTCTGATCACATCCTGCATTGACATTCTTAGTCACCTGAGAAAGAGTTGCTTTTCTGTTTTTCCTTACATATCGCACTAATTCACAAGCATAACAGTCATCAAATGTGCGCTGTTGACCGCAATATCTGTTGCTATTTACTGATGTCTTTCCCATAGATCTAAATGCAGATGTCACTTTAGTTACTGTTCCTATTGCAACACTGGCCAGTAGAACAGTCTTTGTTTCATCTGAGCCCCAACAATGAACCCTCTTTCAAACTCACTTAGATCTCTTCCTTTTGCCATTTAGATTCAAAATCAGAATCAACTGAGCCTGCTCTGCATTTTTATACCTGCCACAGAGCATGACTGGATGTTAATTGCTTAATTGTACCATGCAGTGCACCTGTGTGGAAGCATCTGCATGCGTTATGTTTCTCCACTCATTTACTCAGGTTTTTTCTCTTTAATTTGTCACCCGTCTGTATATCCATTCGTACTACAAAGGTCTTGCAAAGAAAATGCTCTCCTCAGAGCAAAACAACCATGTAGCATATTCAAATTAATATTATTATTGTAACCCTTACCAAGAAATACTTAACAATAGTTTAATTTACAATAAACACCAAATACTAGTTCCAAATGAAACCTAAACTTCGATTGTACCTGATCCTACTGTAAACTAGCCCCCAGTGGGAGCATTGCCAATATTTGTGTTATTGCCAGGCTTTTGTTTTTTTCATAGTGACACAATTAAAAGACCACAGACAAGATGAATAAAACTCTTTGAATAGCAGCTTTACTGGAGCCAAGGGAAACAGAATATCGGTTAACTAGAGCTGAAAATAGGTTTATTTGTCTGCGTTCCTTCTTTCTTTCTTTCTTACTTTTTTTTCTACCTTTTTCTTTCTTAATTTCTTTCTTTATTTCATCCATCTTTTTAGCTCCCTGTGTTCTTTGTCTAGTACTGGCCATTTAACGAGAGCTTTTTCCTGACCTTCTACTGTGGAGAGTGATGACAAGGACGGAACACGCTGACCTTGACATTCAGCATGCTAAATGGTTTCTTCCACAGTCAGTCAGCAAACACATAGACAGGCAGGGACACATCACCACTGTAGCAGGGAGGAACACCAGGGCTGGACGGTGTGTGTGTGTGTGTGTGTGTGTGTGTGTGTGTGTGTGTGTGTGTGTGTGTGTGTGTGTGTGTGTGTGTGTGTGTGTGGATGGACAGTGACTATAGGAAAAGAAGCCCTATAAAGGAGAGGGATGACTCTTGCAGGGGGTTTTAATACTTCCATGGGAGAAGTTTGAATAGGATCTTTTGGTTTATTGGTATGCAGGTTATGCACAGAGGAATTCCAGTTTCTGTTTTTGCTACTCCCAGATACACTGCATTTGTACTGCATTTGTACTTTCTGCCTTGCATATACTACACGCCACTTTAGTACAGAAAAGTTAGTACCTAAATTTAAAAAAAAAAAAAAATGTTCTCATCAAAGACTGTAATGGTGACCTGGGGCTGCATGAACAATATAACTGATCTCAAGCAAGGTGTATTGATTACAGGATTATTCCAGTTGGACAGCTCCTAGACTGCACTGAGTCATCACAATATTCAGCAAAGATATGAGAAGTCACTGTTTGTGTGTCAACTGCCTTCCTTTCTCCAGCTCCTTCTTGTACTCTCATTGGATACTGCTCATCGCTTGTCTCATGCTAGTCTTTATGGTGCTCCAGCTACAGCTCTATCCAGTTTTTGACTATAATAAAAATCAGACATGTTTGAAAACTGTTGGCGTGTCTGGGACAGCCCATAATGAGGTCAATGGACATCGCAGAAGCACTGAAACAGAATGACCTGTGAAACATTTTTTCTAAGATCTCAAAAATTTGTCCAGGATAAGCAAATTCTGGTAGGAGTTAAGTAAACTGCACTTAATCACAGCACCTACAAACAAATCAAAACCTCCATTCAAAATTCCAATTCCAAATATTACAGTAAAGGGGCCAACATGCCTTCAAAAATTAACCCACAATTTTGCTTCTACTTTGTAGTACTTTGTAGTACTACTAGTTTAAGTGTTGTGAAATAGTGTGCTGGTACAAAAGTAACAACATGTCTTTTGATTCGGGCGATCAAACACGGACAGTCAAACAGTAAACTCAGCATTTTTTAAATTAAGAATATACACAGAAACACAACAACGAGAAAAAGGCAATAATAATAAGAATAATAAGAATAATAATAGTAACAATGATAATAATCGCAAGAAAATACACTGAGGCAAAAAAAAAAAAACCCCACAAAAATAAACAAACAAAAACACAAAAGGAGAAAAAATAAATAAATTAAAACTAAAAAAAATAATGAATCAATTACTAAAATGAAGGGGGGGTAGTGTGACCCGACATGGGCAGTTTACAAACCGTAAGGATGGAGATTGCCCAAGGTGTCTGCGTTTTGGTCTGTGTAGGTATGCACACATGCTCCAGTTCATGTCCACAATGATATGTATGTAATGCATTTTTTCTGTCACTGAACTGACACAATACTGAGAACTGTATTTCTTTAAGAGTTTCATGTAATAACAATAATAACGCATATGAATGTTACTGGTACTGACAATAAAAGTTGCTGTATCTAGCATAATAAGAGACCATAATGATTATAGTTATAATAATAGTCATCATAATCATTATCATCCTCATCATCATCATTGTAGTAATAATAGTAAACATCACAGTGTATCACTCATTGTGAGAGTATTAAAGCAACGTTTGAGTAGAAAAGTGCAAAATAGGCAACGTTGTTGAAGGGCAAATAGAAAAATGACTTGAAAGTGTCCCAGCATGTTGGATTTTCAAAATCAAAAATGTACTCAAAATGCACTAACTGAAAAATGTCCTTTTTTGCCTCTTGCTCCACCACTGTGTAAGTTGCTAGGAAGTAAGTTTTTTTATTATGATGTTTGAGTTACACATTTGAGAGTGTAACATGAAGTAATAGAACAATGGGTATAATCACTCACTCAGTTTACTGTACTTTGTTACTCCAGGTCACATGTAGTAATAAAGATTGTATGTAATTTTCGACTAAATAAAATTACAATAAAAAGCAACGGTGTATATTATGTACATTATTTCCTTTTTTTCTCTTTAATGTGTTTTTCCTTCCTCCTATTTATTTCACTAGCAGCCCGCTAACATCAAATTCATTTTACGTCATCTACATACAGAAAGTGAAATATGTACAAACAGGAGGTTCTCTTTTAACCCATTGCACACGTACTTTTTGCTGTTTGCGAGTACCAGAACTGGTACAGGACTGTCTTTGAAAGTCTTTAGGAATAGGTGCAACAAAAAAGCGACCATGATGAAAAAAGAGATGGAAAAGAAATTACTGACTCACTTAAATTCCCAACATTTTATTACACATACTATTGTCTGCATTTTAATCTGACATGGACCTTGAACATATATGTAAGTTCAAACTTTTCCAGAGTTTTCCTTTTTTCTGCATTGTAATTTAAACATTAATTTATGACAGCTGACTCCTCACCTAACCCTGAATATATTTCAGGACACAGGGATGATCACAGAAGTTGCTTCTTAAACAACAAGGTGTGGCTTTGTTGGTGGTACCTGCTCACTGTCCTTTTCCCTAATGGGAGAAGATGGTGTCAGGTGAAAACAGCGCTAACCTTTCTGCTTGTTTACACTCTGTGCTGACAGGACCTGAGGATGGGCCAGAATGAGGGATTAGAGGAGGCAGAAGATGGAAACAAGGAGGTGACCTCTCCAAAGTTTACCCAGCAACCCCCCCACCTCCCCTCGAGAGTCAGCGCCTGGTCCTTAATGAGGGACCCGGTGGAATTGTTGGGATGTCGCCTCAAAGAGCTCTGGGATGCTGAGACTGGCCAGGCAAGGCAGGGGGGAAGACGAGTGTGTGTATTTGTGTGTGTAGGTGTGTGTCTGGCTTTTGTCTTTGTTACTGGAGCAGCTTTCGGAAAGTAAAGCACCCTGGGAGTGCAACCATAGTCACTGTGTGGTGGATCTTTGTGAAAGTTATCTTTTCTTAGATGTTTGCTGAGGCTTGTTTTGTTTTATCTCAAGGCCTCCTCCCTCACACTTTTTGTTTGCAGAAGCACAGCATTCAATAAAAAATGTTTTAAAATTCATACTTTTGACTCTGTCTCTCTCTCTCGCATTCTCTCATATATATATATATATATACACACACACACATATATCTATCTATGTATATATATATATATATATATATATATATATACAGTGCATTCAGAAACTATTCAAACCCCTTCACTTTTTTGCAGCCTTATGTTAAAATCATTTAAATTCACTTTTTTTGCTATCAAAAATGGACATAATTTGGAAAGGCACACCTGTCTATATAAGGTCTCACAGCTGACGATGCATATCAGAGCAAAAACCAAGCCATGAGGTCAAAGGAACTGCTTACAGATCTCAGAGACAGGATTGTGTCGCGGCACAGATCTGGGGAAGGCAAAAATAAAATGTTGCTTCGTTGAAGGTTCCCAAAAAAAAAAAAGTGGCCTCCATTACTCTTAAATGGAAGGAGTTTGGAACAACCAGGACTCTTCCTTGAGCTGGCCGCTAAACTGAGCAATCGGAAGATATGGTCCTTGGTAAGAGTGGTCACTCTGGCTGAGCTCCAGAGATCCTGCTTGGAGATGGGAGAATCTTCCAGAAGGACAACCATCACTGCAGGCACAAGCACATGAAAGCCCTGCTTGCAGTTGCAACAAAACCTTCCAACAGCACAATGACCTTAAGCGAACAGCCAAGACAAAGCAGCAGTGGCTCAGGGAAAACTCTGTGAATGAGTGGCCCAGCCAGAGCCCTAACTTGAACCCAATCGAGCATCTCTGGAGAGACGTGAAAATGGCTGTCCACCGACAGTCCCCATCCAACCTGACAGAGCCTAAGCGGATCTGCAGAGAAGAATGGCAGAAAATCCCCGAATCCAGGTTCCAAAAGCTTGTCGCGTCATACCCAGGAAGACTCGAGGCTGTAATCGCTGTCAAAGTTGTTTCAACTAAGTACTGACTAAAGGGTTTGAATACTTATGTCAATGTGATATTTCAGTTTTTCCTTTTTAACAATTTTGCTAAATTATTAAATTTACATCTACAGTTTGAGAGATATCTAGGCGTACATATTGGTATATATTGTAAGTGGAGCACGTGAATCTGAATAATAGCCTAAGAATAAGAAAAATGATAAGTAACCACTGCTGCCTGCTGCCTCCTGTCTTTTCTCTTGTGGATTTTAGTAGAAAAATTAACCTGAAGGAGAAAAGGTCCCCCCTGCAAACCCCCTTCCCAGAGGAAACAACGCCCTCGCACATACATCATTCTTTGAATAGTGAATATCCAACGTCCATATGAACTAACAATATTCAAGCACACTTTTTGAGTGGACTGACATTGATCTATTTTTGAAATGTCTGGATATACATTATCTGTGTATTTATTGTAAGGTGTCTATGCAGACGTGATTGAAATTCTGAGTCTCTACACAATTTATGTGGAGTTTGTGATTACAAGATTTGAGTCATCTACTGTATATCTACACATGCTTCTAAAACTCCTTTAGATGAAACAATCTGCAAGGGAAATATCACCAGGTGTTCAGAACCCATGTCTCTCACAGGGCATCATTACCTGATGAGGAGTCATAATTAGACATTGTTTCACTTTGATGGGTCAAAACCAAAAAATAATTAACAAGCAAGAATGATGAACATGTTGCTTGCACTTGTAATCACAGGAAATGTCAAGAACATCAAGATGTTTAGTTTTTAAGTTGATTCCAAACTGATTTGGTCGTGTGCTGCAAGCCCTTTCTTTTTATTTTTGACGTTAAATTAAAAGTTGTAATTCACGGCTTTCAGACAGCAGACATGGGACAAGTCAAGACGCATTTGACCCAGGTTGGACCCATTCATGAGACAGCTGTCGCTCTGCTTCTCACTGTCAGCAGAGACTCCAAGCCTGCAGTGTAGTTTGAAAAATTGCACTGATAAACCTGGGAATTACACTGAATTACATTGAATTTTTCAGATAATGGTTAAGTTTCAGTTTCACCTTATCGGTCTGACAGTGAGATGCAGAGTGACAGCTGTCTCATCTGCACGTCAAATTTAACCGACAGATCATACTAACCATGATGTGTGAGTTTATGTCATAATGTCGACATAAAATGGCGATTAACTGGAAATTAAGATATATATTTGCAGTGGGTGGTAAAATATTTATGTGCTCTTTCCGCATTTTGTCTTTATTCAAGAAAATTGTGTTCTCCTCCTGCAAAACGTCCTCCAAACTGTCATAGGACATTCAATCTGTCTGCTGGTCAATGACCGGAGGAACTGAAAACGCATTCAGTCAAAATGGCCTAAAATAAAGACCACAAAGAGTGAATATCTCCATTTTTCCTTGTGCTCTGTGAGACAATCTTCCACAATAAGCATGTTCACACTCTCAAGGAAAGAAAGAAAGGCCTTCAAATGGTACCTTGGGTTTAAAATGTTCATCTGGTTTGTCTTACAAAGTTTTTGTAGTGACAAGAGCCGAATACCAGCCCTCTTCAAACTTTCTTTGTAAAGTTAGTTAACAATTATGAAAAGAGTGTGTTGGTCTGTGTCTACACGGTGATAGATGGCACAAAATCGAAAATGAATTATAGTGAGCACAGCAGGTAGTGAGAGTTTTGGGGTGGCCAAATGCAAACACCTTCACAGACTGGTTTCTGGCTTAACAGTATATTCAGTGTGTTCTGAATAGTTTTTTTGTTGTTGTTTTTTTTTTTTTTTTAATGAAAAATAAAGGCTTTTTAGAACAGAAAGCTTCATTTGTCCTTCAGATGGTACAGAATGAATTGCCACTGACCTCAGCAGGTTTCTGCACAGGGAAAGGGAAGAGGTAAGTGAGAAAAGTTAACTCTCAGACCTAAAAATATCAAGATTTCCCTTTGAGCACTTTACACTTATTTATGTGAAATACATAACAACGATGATGTCATAAAAGTGTGGCAGTTTAAAACTTGAGATAAGGAATTGGTTCCCTTAGCATGTCAGCAAAGGGTTTAACAATTGCTTTAATGCCAGGGTGTGAGTGTGTGTATCTGTGTGTGAAGAGCCTTGAGCAGTTAATATGACACATGAGGCCTTTATGAGGCTCACTGTATGCCTCTGACGGGCATTTGAAACCGTGAGCCTGGCTGAACTGTACATTCCCTTAATTGCTCCAATCCTTGTAACAGCGTAATTGCAGAGTTCTCCCTTTCTCTCTTTTAACTTTAGCCTGCATGTATCTGTAGGCTCGCTCACTCCCTCGCGCCATTTCATACATCAGTGAGGCAGGCCGACAGACAGAGGAGGAAGAGGGGAGGGAGAAAATTATTGAGAAGAGATGGAGGGGGGTGTGAAATGGAGGCAGTGTTTTATCTAAATGGATGTTGAATGATGATCGTGACAGGTTTGGGGTTCAAGCTGATTAGATGTGGAGACGGGTGAGAATCTTATGGTCACTTTTATGTATAGTCTCAACATGCGCATAGCAATGTAGTGTTGTGAAGAACCATACCTGAATGGAAAGCACACTCACTGACACACACATTTGACAGATGAACTACAAAGAAACTTAGACAAAACACTCACTGACACCAGTGGTGGAACAATATTCAAATACTTCCACCAATGTAAAATACACTCCTTTACAAGTAAAAGTCCTGCATTTGAAATGTTATTTAAGTAAAAGTACAAAAGATGTATTAGCAAAATGTAAGAAGTACTAAAAAAAAAGGACTCATTATGAAGAATAGACCCTTTCTGAATCTTATGATATAAATATTATTAAATAATTATTGCTGATGCATTAATATATAAACAACATTTTAATGATGCAGCTTGTCATGGTGCAGCTAATTTATCTACTTTGAATACCGTTGGATAGTTTAATCTAAAGCATTACATCTTTTTATAAATGAGCATATGTTTTTATGTAAAATCTCCAAATTAACTCTTAATTAAAGTACAATATTTGCTTCTTAATGTAGGAAGTAAGGGTTTTAAAGTAGCATAAATGTAAACACAGTACTTAGGGATAAATAGTAAGTGACACACACACACACACACACACACACACACACACACACACACACACACACACACACACACACACACATACATTTTAGGCTTCTTTCCAAACAGTACATGTTAAGTGTCTTAAGACAAAGGTAAAAATCGTCATTTTTATCTTTGTTGTTGTCCTTGTAATAAGGTAATTAAGGTACTCTTTGGGGATTTTGACCACTACTAGCTGAAACGAGCAACGTTTTTACAAATGGTTTTGCAGTGTGGGAGGATGCACAAGCACCCTACAAGTACTAAACATTCCTTGCATTGGTTTCAAGCTCTGAAAGTTGCTGGATGTAATGTGCAAAGAAGTGTAGTAATGTGCCCACAAGGAGGGGGGGGAAGAAAACCGCAAGCAAGCACACATGGATGTAAACAATTCATGATTTGAAATAAATAAAAAAAAATTGGCTTGCAAATGTTTTATTAAGGAAGGAAATGCAGTCATTGTTGGACCTCAAGGACAGATTAATTTGCTATGCAGAATGTCCTTTTTTATGAAATAGCCTTACAACCCCTGCCCCCTATTCATATACAGCCATTCTACATTAGTAAGTAACATTCAATGGAATTGTCGGGGGTAATGCAGGGGTATGGTTCTTCTAGTGCAGTAAAAATTGAGGGTGTGGAGGTCAGGGTGGTGGACGGACATTTGCCTTCCACATATTGGCTTCTTTAACCATGACCACAATGTTAACCTAACCTTACACGAGTAGTGTTAGTTGCTTAACCATGACCATATTTTAGTTGCTAGGAAAGGATATTGTAATAAGAAAATTTTGCACATAACCTTCTGCCTAATACAATCCTGCAATGCCTTTTTTGCTGAAGCAAAATAACAGTAACAGGAGTAAAGGTTTAATTGTCAAGCATTAGACCTTTAGAGTCAACCTAGATGCTGCGAAAGAAAAATGTTTTTGTCTATACTAAGTTGTACGTTGTTGTGCGAAGCATTACCATCAAGTTGCTCATATAACTTATTTTTATCTGGTCAATAGGTCCTCGTTAGTGTATTTATGCTCTTCGTGCATTAATTGTTGTATTCCTCTGTAACCCCCGACAACAACCAGCTAATTAAAAATCAATGTAATGTACAATTGGTGAGTTACCTCTTGCTTTTAATCCTGGTCAACAACGACATTATACACTAACAATTTTGAGGGCAGGTTAGCTCCCATTAGCCATCAGGCTGATTAGTTTTCACTAGATAAAACACACTACCAAAAACATTAAGGACTGTAAGTAATAAACCAGACTTGAAAAGGTTTGACCTATGTACCTGGCATTTGAGGCCAGGTAAGTGGTCATGACGTGTGGAAATTTCACGCCTTTTTATGTGTGCGTGCACCAATGATGCAACATCACTATAATAGGAAAGCTTGCATATCTGGTGTCATGCCCAGAGGTCATGGTGATATACTGACCTTGAGATGCAAGTGTTGCATGTGTGTAGGTCTGTGTGTTTATGTGTGTGCATGCTCATGCATGCCATCGATGGTAGCATCTGCCTCTTAGTGTGTGACTCTCCAGCGTTGAGACTGAGGCCCATCAGGCTTTGCTCACATGCAATTCAGATGAGCTCTGGAAATCCAGCATGAAATTAAATTTATGACTTGGACCACAACACACACACACACACACACACATACACTGTCTCGCTTCTGATGGCTGCCCTGATAACGCATGGCCCTGGATAAGTGTGTGTGTGTTTGTGTGCGCGCGCGCATGCTTGTGTGTGTGTGTGCGCATGCGCACGCTTTGGGGTGTGTTTATGCTCCAAACACTGACACATTCATTAAGTGGCACCGTTGCTATGATTCATATTTTCTTTAACAGTGTGACGTGTGGACTGCGTGGTGGATTCATGATTCAGTTCAATGACTGGTTGAATATTACACAGATATATTTTTTGTACGTATTGACTCTCTCTTTGTGTGTGTGCGCGGTTGCATGTCAGCCGCCTCCATATTTCTGCATGTAATGTACATATTGCCCTGCCCCGCCCTGCTGAATAATAGAACATTTCCAACAATAACAATAATACTAATGGCAACCAGCATTACACCACAATCATGGCCACATCCATAATAAGAGCTACACGCACGCACACACACCTCAATCAAAACTAGGTCTGGCCCAATCATGTCAGCCCTAGCTCTCTCCATTTGCATAAAACAATTACCCTGGGCGGACTCAGGGTTCAATGTCGTCTAGACGACATGTTTCACCGCGGTGTCATCAAACTGTGTGTATGTCAGTGTGTGTTTGTGAGTATGTATGTGTGCGTGGGACTGGGGGGACACACTAGGTTGGTTGTAAATTAGCTAGGGTATGGTTGCTCGGGCACTGGCCGCATCACATCACCCTGAGGCGCATGGGGCTTGGAAGGATTTATTCGCATAGATAACACACACACACACATGCAAATGAAGCAGCCTGGACACACACACATAACAGTGACATGAAGGAGTTAGGGGAGAACCAATATTCATATGGGGGCTGAGGGCAGAGAGGAGGGAGGGAAACACGATTGTATACGGGAGTGATGTATGTGTATGTGTGTGTCTGCGTGAGTGTGTGTGTGTGTGTGTGTGTGTGTGTGTGTGTGTGTGTGTGTACATCCATAGTTGTAGATCTCTTTTTTCTCCTTTTCTCTCCATCTCCCTCTCTCTGCTAAGCTCTCACCAACCCATTTTTTTTTTTCTGCTACTGAACCTCTGCGATCAATAGACAACAGACCGGGCATCTGAGAGGGAGAGGGATTGGGGGGGGGTGGACTCTCTCCCACTCCCCCCCCTCCTCCCCACTGACTGACCAGAGGCCATGCAGAAATAAAAGAAAAAGAATGAAGGAATGATAATAAACAAAAAGGACAGGCTTTTGTTTATTTGGCCTTGAACTGCCTTTTGTTTATAAGGATGACCATTCAGGACCAATTAGAAGATGAGAGCACAAAAAAAGACTGTATGTGTACAGCACATGTGGATACGTGTGTCTGTGTGTCTGACTCCTACAATATACAGTCTGACTGAGACACACACACACACACACACACACACAATAGAGCAATTACATTACAGTCCATTTCACAGTGCATTCAGACCAACAAATATGCATAAAATATATTGCTTCGCACCATAAAGATCTTTTTTGATTAAAAAAAAAAAAAAGCCACATAAAATGCATATACAATATTAAAACCAAACGTGCTTTAGCTCAAATATGCATTTGGCCACAAACATTTATAACATACATAGCATTGTCATCACTAACAAAGTTCTTTTACAACAGTACTAAAAACTGCATCATAGGGTTTGTTTTTCTGTTGAAAATCCTTGCCACCGAATTATTTTGTGCTGCGTAGAAGATGTGCAGAAACAGCAATCAATGATGAAAGCCCCATATTACATGTTCCTTTTATGTCAGATTATCTTAGGACATTACTCCATTACTCAATTATCTTGCACCATCAGCTGAGCCTGATAAATTCAAGAAATCCAAAGCTTGTAGAATATTTTTCTAAACACTCCGTATTACCACTATCATAAGTTAATACTGTGGGCTGTATGAGCTCAGGTTTTACTCTACACTTTGTGCTGTTTTAGTTCATTTTCTAGAACACATTTAAACGTAAATGCAGTTTAACCAAATGTTTAACCAACCAAATGTCTGCAACCTCTGTGCCAACAAATATTTGTGTTAAAACAATATAAAATGTGAGCCTCCCAGCCTGGCTACAGGAGTTATATTGGTTACTTTGGTTGAAAAAAATCTTCCCTCCATGTCTCAGAAAGGCTATACTTGAGTTAAAGGGTTGGTTTTCCATAATGATGAAAAGACATGTTTTCCCTCCCCTCTAGAAGTATCTGTCCACAAATGATCATTTTGTTTTTTTATTCATCAAGGTATGGAGATATCTGTCAGTGGGATTTCTGCCTTCACAATGGAGGTGAATGAGATTTATTTTGTGCTGCACACAGCTCAGAAACATGACATTAACAACAGTCACAAGCAACATCTATTTCAGAACCATTGTTCTTTTTACTTTGTATAAGCCATAGAACACACTCAGTTTTTATGTTTCTTTATTTCTCCAGCATGCTTTGAGCGGCACAGGCTAAATTCCATTTACCTGCAATGTATTGAGTTGGAGTCAGAAATTTCTGAGAAGAATATCTCAAAATTTGGTTGCATTAAACCAAAATTATCTGCAGAAAATATACCACTAGAAAGAAATTAAAAAGTATGCTGTTTTGGAATTTGGTTGAACCAACTGAATCCAGGATATGTTGTGATGTACAACCCCCAAGATACTTCTTGATTGGGTCATCTGCACCCTATTTAGTAATATTCTTAGTCATATTCTAAATTTCTAAAGATAGAGATACTCACTCTTACACAGGGCTTACCAAATTGAACACTCACTGTTATTCAAAAAATAGAGATACATTGAAAATAAAGTGGAGAAGCTTTGGTGGTGTAACTTTTGAATCTACTGGATTAAACGCGTACATAAAAATATTACTATAAATCTCAGCTAGTGTTTTTGGTATGCTGAACCGCATGTTAATATACAGTTTCTACATTAAGGCTGCAACCACTTAAGAATATTTTTTTGTTATTGACCAATCTGCTGATTATTTTCAAATAATTCTCTATACATTTTACAGACAATTATTTGGTCTATAAAATGTCTGATAACAGTGAAAAGTGTCCATCACAGTTTCCTAAAGGTCAAAGTGAGGTCTTCACTGTTTTGACTAACAAGAGGTCCAATCGTCAACGATTTTCAGTTCTCTATAACATAAAATGAGGAATAGCATCAATTCCTTACAATTAAGAGACTGGAACCATTGAATGACTGTTGTTCTTTCTTTATTTAAATGCTGGAAGGAAACAGGTCTAGATTCATTTTCTGTTGCCTGACAAATATAATTTTTTCAGCACAATGTACAGTAATACAGATAAACTGAAACAACCTATCTGGCTACCAAGGCAATCAGTCAGGCTCCCTTTAGGTGACACAGATCTAACTGTCCAGAGTCCAGAAACCAATAAGTAAACATACAAACAAAAAGTCTAAGTACTACAAGAACAGGGGTTGTACAGATTATGCTCCTTGTAGTGCTCATCTAGAATTGTTCAAAGTGAAGCAATGTTACTTTGTAATTACATGTATAACTCAGTTTGTGGAAGGTAGTTGGGAAGGCTTTGACTCCTTTCCTTTGAGGAGAATCGCTAATATTTCTCAGTGAATGTGTTTTCATGTGGCTGTGGCTCTCTGGACTGGATGTGTTCAGTGAGCGTGGAAGGGCAGCAGTATGTTCAGACAACCAATCAGCAGCCAGAAAGAAGCATGAATGCGCTGTGAACATGCCTAAATGACCAATCCCAGATCCCCATTGTTTATGCAAGTAAACTACTTCTTTTTGTTACCGTTAAAGTTAATGTTAAATTTAACTTGTCTTTTTGAGTTTTCAATTTTTTCTCAAAATACACAGAGTTTATTAGAGTGAGTCAATTTCACTTTCTATGCAGGCTTTAGAGACTTTCCGTTGAAAATAATTGGCAACACTGGACAGGAGGATTATCTGACGCAAGAGACAGTGAATGATCCATCAAATTGTAACATTACATCCACTTTGCAGTAATTAATCAGTGCAGCACGTCACAACAGGAAAATAAAATCCCTCCTTAGTCTTTCCAAGTTCGGAAGAGTAGAGACAATCAGCCTAATCGGTCACAAGAGGTGCCTGTGTGCGACAGAAAAACTCACCACTGCGGAGCTGGTCAGACATCAGGCAGAAGCTGGTTTGATAATTGCCGTCTGCTGGGTAATGGACCATGCGAGTGCCGGCCCCAAATACGCTCTAAACCAACTTTACTTGCTGACTGCAAACCAGCCGGAAAAAGGCCATTTCCAATAGCTTTAAGTATCTGTGATTGGAACACAGTACTACAACAAAAGGTGCACTGATAACCACTTTAAAACTGTCACTGAAGTCACTGAACCTATAGTCTAATCTTAAAAAAACCACAACATTAAAATTTGTTACCGGTTTGTTGAGCTGACCAGTGTACTTTTGTCAGTGTATATACAAATGAAAAGAAAAAGGTACTAAATATCCTAGGCACCAAAATAAATAGTAGCTTTAAAGTGTACTAAGACAAAAATACTCAGACAGTGAGGAGACAAGGAAGTTGCAATAAAAAAAATTAAAAACAATAATTGCACTTATCGGAATGGAAAACATTAGTTAGGAATGGCAAGGTCTCTGTGTTCACCGATACTGTGTTTTAATGCAGCCAAACTCACAATATAGTAGTTCTCATTTACATATTTTCCCAGAAATTGTGTGAAATATGATCAGAGCTCATAAATAGGCTACTATGCTAATCATCAGCCACTACCAAAGACGTATGCTGCAGATAAAATCATTATGGTACGACAAAATGAACAAAAATACAGGTTAATGGCAGCAGCTGTGCTGTGAGAATGACTATATTGACATTTAAAATGCATGATAATACAGAAAGTTTGAGGCACTAAGGGTTGTCTTATTCAAGTGCAGCCACAAAGCATCCAAATAACCTCAAAATAACATATATTCTGTATGTTTTAAAACACGAAAGATGTTGGCAAAACAACTCTACACCATATAAGAAATGTGGCTGCTGAAGAACTGATGCGCTGCTCCTGAAACATTTCCAGTGGACACAGTGGATCCTGTGGACAAAAGGAGCAAAGCCAGGCTGAGCCTAAAGGAGTTTTGGAGCTATTTAACCCAGATTCACCCCTCCTGACAATCAGAGAAGAAATCTGGTCTGGGACCTTGGTCGGTACTGATGTTTGGCTCTGATTATCAAGTTATGTGAGGGGATTACAGTTCCAGTCTTAAACCTCCTCCAACTGCTTGCCGACTCATCGGGGCCGCCCCAAATAATATTAAACATGTTTGATATTTAGGAGTTCAAAACAGGATGATTACGATTATGATTACAGTCCCAGGAACAGCTGACAGTATTGCCAAGCTACGGTAAAAATTCTAGTCTTTGAGCTTAACGTTAACTAGTGTACCACAGTTGACAGATATTAAAAAGGACAGTTAAAATCTCACCTCCAGTTCTCACTGAGGGATAGACAACCCATGTTGACAGCGTCTCGCCAATCATTTTCTCTGTAGCCTTCTGCTTTTGGTTTTTCTCACTGCAAAGTATTACTAACTTTACATCAAGTTGTTGCGCCACGGTCCCCATTTTGTTTACATCTGCTTCTCCAGGAGGTCACGTGAGTTGAGATCAAGTGAGGAGATGCATTGCTCCCTGATTGCAGGGTTGCCAGGTCTGCAGTTTTCCCACAGGGGAAAACCTGCTGGGTTACTTTTGAAGTGCTGCCTCGGGTTGAATTTTTTGTCCGCTGGTCGGGTAGACCTATTTTGCATGCAAATTACATGAATAATATCCATTGATAAAAATCCATATTTTAAATGAAATAATGATGAATGAATAATGAAATCCTACCAAACTGACTCCAGATCAGCACGTACACACCTGCCAACACGCCACCCACGTACACACACACACACACACACACACACACACACACACACACACACACACGTGCTGCAATGCTCTCTGCTGCTGCGCCGTCTCTCGATCCCAACTCTGCTAGTTAGCAGAGCAAAGCAAGCTTGCTAGCAAGTCCAAGGAGGGCATTTTAGGACCTAGGTGAAAGAACTGTTCAGGGAAAACTGCTTTTAATGCCAGCACACTAAACATTTATGGTGTTACTTTGTACATATTACTATACATTTGGCAACGATAGGAATGCTGTTGGACTATAAAAGTAGCAGTTTTGCAGAGGCATATTTTGAGTACTGGTATTGGACTGGTTTTTGGGCTCATTTTGATTGGTCATTGTGCTGGTTTTGTCATACAGACCTGGCAACCCTGCTTGATTGCTCCGTCTTCTTAATAATCTTAATAATATCCTATAGTGTGTGATGCACCATTATTTTCAAATCTTGTAGTGTGCGCATGTTTGAAATTACAGAGGAAAACATCCGTGAAGTTTCTCCTTATCTGCATGATGCAACCCGATTTCAAAATAAGTTAGGCTTTTAAGACTCCTGTAGTCTGCGCCCATTTTAAATTAGTCCTTAGAGGATTTTTTTTTACGTCAGTTGTAAGAGATAATCTAATAGTAAGAGGTCAATTGTTTTAAAGTTAAGGGGCAGAAATAGAAAACATAATTTGTCTATAAAAAACAGACCAAAACCAGTCTTATCACTGACTGGCGAGGGGTCAAAGGTCATCAACCAGGCGTGTGTGGACGGGTGGAGAAAGATCTAGTTGGACATTCAGATCCAATGTCAAAACCATCCTTTAATAGATACAGGGATTACCATCTCTCTGCCTTATACCCAGCTGTCATCATGTGATCAAATCTCTATACTTACAGTCTTGATTGAAATTATCGGCACTGCTGAATTTTATGTACAGAATTTTGAATATCCTAAGAAATAAATGCAAATTAATCAAATTTGTATTATCAAAATATTGAATAAAATGTTTTCATATAGTGAATTAAAACATACAGACATAAAATGTACGCTTGACACAATTATTGGCACACTTTTGATGAATTTAAATTACTTCCTCAAAAAAAAAAAAAAAATAAGACCCATCTATGCTTAATTTTCAGTGTTCACATGACCTGAATTAGCAAATGAATGATGGTTTTACTGCAGGGGCTGAGGGGCTGATTGTTTCCAGTTTCTTTTTCACAATGTCAAAGACAAGAGAGCTGTCTGAGACCATCAGAAATGCTATTATCAAAAAACATACAATGCGAGACAGCCTTCAAAGATCTTGAAATCCCTGTTTCAACAGTTCATAATGTCATCAAGAAGTTTCAAAGTCATAAAACTGTTAACGCTTGCAGGACGGGGAGCTAAGATGAAACTCATTGAGAGAGGGCTGTGAAGATTGATGCAGATTGTGGAAAAAAAACACCATGCAGGACATCTAAAGAGCTTCAGGCAGACCTGGAGCAGTCTGGAGTTGTAGGTTCAGCCCTGAACCAAGTGGGGCTCCATGGGCAAAGGCCAAGCAGGACATCACTATTGAAAGAAAGGCAAAAAAAGACTAATGTTTGCAAAAACTTTCATAGATAAGACACAGTCTTTGTAGGATAATGTTCTATGGACAGATGAAAGCAAAGTAGAGCTCTTTGGGAATGCAGTGCATCAGTTTGTTTATTGTCACTTAAATGAAGCCCATAAGAAAAGGGCATTCTCTACCTACAGTATAACACGGTGGAAGTTCTATCATGCTGTGGGGCTGCTTTGCTGCCACTGGTATTGGAGGCATTAAATGTATCAAAGGGATGATTAAATCAGAAGATTACCAAGGCATTTTATAGCAAAATGTGTTACCAACTGTCAGAAAACTAGGTTTGAGACTGATGTGTTGGGTCTCTCAGCAGGACAAGGACCCAAAGGACACATCCTGCAGTACAAAGGAATGGCTGAAAAGGAAAAGATCGACTGTTTTAAACTGGCCAGCAATGAGTCCTGACCTAAATCCCATTGAAAACCTTTTGAGAGAGCTCAAATCTGCAGTTCCAAAAAGGACTCCTGCAAACTTAAAACAGCTTGAATGCATAGCAATGAAAGAGTAGCAAAAACTACCAGCAGACTGGTGCAAGAAGCTTCTAGATGGCTACAATAAATGTTTAGAGGCTGTCATTGTTGCCAAAGGTTCTGCAACCAAATATTAGAGAAGGGTGCCAATAATTGTGGATGGGGTACATTTTGTGTTTGCATTTTTTCACTATTATGCAAAATTTTTTTCTTTTTTTCTTTTGTTCAGTAACTTTGGGCATTTTATGAAAAATATTTTGATCATACAAAATTGGTTAGTTTGCATTTATTTCTGAAGATATTCTAAATTCTGTACTTAAAATTCAGGGGTGCCAATAATTTCAACCAGGTTTGTAGATCACATGAGGACATTTGAGCCAGCACCATTCACTGAATGAAGACTATGAGATGCAGTTGAAAGCTATGAATTGAGCTATTAAGTAGCCCTTGAGTAAAGATTATTTTATCAGTGAAAATCATTTTAATCCAGGCTCTTGGAACATCCAATATACTGTGACATTGGTCAGTTGACTTGTAGTTGTTATTTACAGTAGACATGTTACAGTTTTGATTGCTTCACTGTGGATTTGAGTAATGTCTACAGATAACATTTTTATGGAGTATTTTATATGGAGTATGAACTAACAGTCATTATGAAAGGGATTATTTGCACAGCAGTTGGCAAAATGAACAAAATCTTATTCATTCTTTTATTAAGAAGACCACAGTAGTGATTTATTGTTTTTTTTTTTTTTTTTTTTTTTTGGAGGACTTCCCGGACTCTCATCAAGAACTCATGGAGTGTCCTTGGACCCCAGTCTGGAAATCATTAATGGATTATGCAAAAGTATTTGTATGGTATGGTATGTGTCCATGACTATCCGTGCATGTCCTACAGTATTTACAGGCACTGACTACCATTTGACACTGTTTGTGTTTATATGTCTGGCTTCCAGGGCTGAAGCATTGTACACTACCTGACCTGGTTCACTCCATCCATGACCCACCCCCCGTTATGTCCACATATACACACACACACAAAAACACTTACCTCTATACTAAAGTTACTAGCAGTGTGTCCCTTACTTGCTTTTGAGTGATCTGCATGGCTTTGTGTTCACAATTTATGGGCTATGAATATTTTTGGTGATACTGGTGATTATGTAACACTGTTGTTTTGCATTTTGTGAATTTGAATTTTGATAGATAGCAAGGGGAGGGGAGAAGAGTAAAGGAGGAGAAGGTAGAAAAAGAAGAGCTGGTTGGGGGGTGAACTGAGAAGCAGAGTGACAGGCGCACAGGATGACAAGGTCTCTCTCTCTCTCTCACAAACACACACACACACACACACACACACACACACACACACACACACACTCTTAAGACACACGATAACAGACAGAGAGAGTGAGAATGTGTAGAGAGGGCAGTGGAGGGGGGTGGGGGGGTGACATCCCATACTCAGACTGCAGGATTAATGATGAATAAAAAAGAAAGTGCAGACAAAGGAGACAAAAAGCAAGAGGGGAGCAAAAAAAATAAATAAGAATAAGATTTAGAGACAATTTTTTATCCCACAAGGATAGATGAAGTGGTATTGCAAGTCAGACCTCCTAGAAGTAGAAACACACACATACATACATGCTCACATTCATTTTAGAAGAGCACGCATTACTGTATATGCATGTAAATTTAAGTAGACATGATTGTGAAAATGAACACATTCCTATTTCTTCATCCCTTCATTCACTTTATATACTACTTAAAATAAGTACAATCCCCCTGCATACACAAACACACTCATACATAACACGGTCTGCACACGCTCATGCACAAACACATGGCATTGTGAATCAGGTGATACTTAATCAGCGTCGGAATTTAATCAATAGCCTGGTCCCATGTGACAGGGCTCCCTTGCTCCTCCTCCTCCTCCACCTCCTCAACTCTTATTTTCTTTTTCTCTCCATTTCCTGTGATCTCCTTTTCCTCTTCCCTCCCTATAATCTCCTCTCCTCATCCTCCTCTTCATTTCACCTTGAAAATGGCCTTAGTAAATCAGAAGGGCACCTACATTGTTGGTCAATTGTGCCCCCCCCCCCATAAAGTGAGTGGGGCTGAAAACAGCAACTCCGATATCATGGAAATCACACAGAAATAGTGTGAACTGGATTTCAAAGTGTATGCATCTTCAAAGTCATCAAATTTTATTCAACCATTAAAAGCTTTTCAGTCTCTACTGCTGTGCTAAGTATTATTTTTCTTGAAAACGCAGTTGTCTTTTATCCCAAAAAATCTCTCTTTATTCAGTTTTACTGCTTTTACCCATTTGAACATGGCAATTGTCATGCCCCGCTCTGTGTCTTAAGGTCATGTTTTCCTTGTATTATATTGTCTCTCACATGTCCTTGCGTTTCAGATCCTGTACTTCCTGCCCGTGTGCGTCTCCCACCAGTGATATTGGCTGCCCCGGCCCATATGCCTGTCCTCCCTTTCCTAATGTATTCAGGCTATGTGCTTCCCCTCACCTTTGCCAGTTCATCTTTGTCTTTTGTGTCTAATATTCCAGCAATGTTTCCTTACAACAATTGCCTTTCCTAATTAATGACTTTTTCAAGTTTCCTGGACATATCTTTAGCATGTTCCCTGTTGGATTTGTGTGCCTGCTCTACTGACTGTCTAACTGTGTACTGAACCTTTTGGCAAGTAAAGACTCTTATTACTGAACCCTGTTCCTGTTTCAGAGGCATGCTTCCGAGTCCACATCCCTGAGGTTTTACAGCTGTTACATTACAAACTGGCCATGTAATGGACTCAGTCGACTCTAACTCTGTGAAACCACCAACCTGGTCTCAAGGCAGACAGATTCAACGGCATGAAGAGCAACTTACCTCAGTCATCAGTCAAACATCGGCAATCCAGATGTGTCTCCTAAAGTGAACAATTGAAACAGCTGATGGCCCATCTAGACACTCTAGGAGCCTCCACTCTGACTGCCACACCTACTCCTGTTTCCGGTACATCTCCTGCCATCGTCTTGCCACATTCAAGTTCTAGCCCCCGTGCCAGCTCAAGTAACCCCAGGCTCTCACTTTTCCAGACCAGGACGGTTTTCTGGGGACTCTGACAACTGCCGGTCCTTCCTGGTCCAGTGTAGGTTACACTTTGAAATGCAAACCTCATCGTCTCCCTCAGAGCAGGCTAAAGTGACCTACACTATCACGCACCTCTCTGGCCGAGCTGAAGCCTGGACCACAGTGGAGAGGGCAAGAACTTTCCAATCTGCTTCTCAGCGGATCTCTTTATGGCCACTCTCAGCAAATTTTTTGATCATTATGCTCCTGGTCATTGGGCAGCCAGGGCATTTATTGGACTATGCTAGGGTAAACGACAGGTATCAAACTACGCCATTGAATTAACTACTCAAGCTGCTGGCAGTGGCTGGACTTTCCTCTTTCTGCTTGATGCCCTATACAACAGTTTGACTGATTCCATTAAAGACCAGTTAGCTTCCCTTGAGCGTCCTTCGGACTTGGATTCTTTAATGGCCCTTGCTACAAAGATTGATAATTGCCTTACAGAGAGACAGGAGAAATCGAGACATGACTTGGAGCCACCTTACCAGGGGGGGCAGTCCAACTCCAATCATTCTGTTCCTCGATGATTTGCTCCTTGTCTCAACGGGGTGACCAGCTCATTTGCACCCTTTAGTACCTCGGAGGAGCCTGTGCAGAAGGGCCAAGATCATTCCTGAAGAGCAACAGCGTAGTCTTTGGGAGGACAGAATCATCTGCTGCTCCCAACTGGGTTACATCATGTCACTTGCCCAGTAAAAGATCAGGTTCACCAGTGAAAAGGAGGGCACTGGTGAGCCAAACTACTTTTCCTATTTCTCCTTCTCGAACTGTAACTCAGATTCAACTCAGTTCTCCCTCTTCTTCTCTCTCTTACATGGTGTAAATGGACTATGGGGCAGATGAAAATTTTATGGATTGGAAACAGGCAAAAAGACTTGGACTTACCCTGTTTTACTGCACTTTGTTCCAAGGGGGGGCCGCTCCACTTTTACTTCCTGCTTCTCTACTCTCTTCTCCTTAAAGGGAGGCAATGGAGAAGTATATAAAAATATCGCTCACTGCTGGCATTATTTGACCTTCCTCATCTCCTACTGGGGCCAGGTTTTTCTTCACTGACAAGAAGGACAAAATGCATCACCCCTGCATCTACTACCATGGCCTGAATGACAAAACCATCAGAAACAGGTACAAACTCCCTCTTATTTCTTCTTCATTTGAACTGTTACAATATGCTAAGAACCTTACCATGCTTGATCTGAAAAATGCCTATCATTTGGTGAGGAGGGAGGCGGACGAATGGAGAAACGGCTTCAACACCCCTAGTGGTCATTACGAGTTTCTTTTAATGCCTTTTGGACTTACAAATGTCCCAGCTCACTTTAAGGCCTTGGTAAAAGACATCCTCCAGGACATGCTGAGCCTGTTTGTCTTTGTTTATCTGGCTGATATCCTCAAAGCAGAGAAATGTGAATTTCACGTCTCCACTGCATTATTCCTGGGTTTGTTGTCTTGCAAAACATCATCCAGATGGATCTGTTGAAGGTCAGTGCTGTCACTGAGTGGCCTACGCCCTCCAGTTGCAAACAATTGCAATGCTTTCCTGCAAATTTTTTAGAGCTTTATTAGGAACTTCAGTTCTGTTGCTTCTCCACTATAATCCTTAACCTCCAACAATCTCAAGTTCCAGTGGTCTCCCCAGGCTGACCAAGCCTTCCAGAGGTTACGAGAAAGATTCGTCTCCGTCCCTATCCTCAGTCTCCCAGACTCTCATCTTCAGTTTGTTGTTGATGTGGACACCTCTGATGTTGGCATTAGGCCAGTCCACTTCCAACAATCCCCGGCAGATAACAAGCTCCATCCGTGCACCTACTTTATCCAGGAAACTGTCTCCTGCAGAGAGAAAGAGAGAAATTATGATGTGGGGATCAGAGAGCTGCTGGCTGTTAAGGTGGCCTTGGAGGATTAGACCATAAGAACTTGAAGTACATCCACAGCACCAAACAACCCAGCGCCTTTAATAGATTCAACTTTCCTCTGATTTACCATCCTGGTTCTAAGAATACCATGCCTGATGCTCTGTGGCGCCTGTTTGACCCTCTGCCTCTAGACCTCCTCTTTGGAGGAGGAGGGGGGGCACTGTCATTCCTCCCTTTGTGTCTTAAGGTAATGTTTCCTTGTTTTAGGTTTTCCATCATTTCCTGTTTTATTTTGTGTTTCTCACATATCCTTGCATTTGAGATCCTTTACTTCCTGCCCTTGTCTGTCTCCAGTCTTATTGGCTGCCCTACCCTGATTGGTTTCACCTGTGTCTCACTGTTTTCCCCTTCCTTATGTATTTAGTCTCTCTGCTTCCCTTCCCCTGTGACAGTTCTTCTTCGCCCTTTGTGTCAAGCATTCCAAGTATGTTTTCCTAGGGTTTGCCTTTCCTTGTTAATGATTCTCATAAGTTTCCCAGACCTAGTTCTAGCCTAATTCATATTAGATTTGTTTACGTGCTCTACTGACTGTCTACCTGTGTACCAAACCTTTTGGCCATTAGAGACTTTTATTACTGAACCTTGTGCTTGTTTCTAAACCATGCTTTTGAGTCCTCATCCATGTGGTTTTACAGTTTTTACAGCAACACTACAGCCCAAAGGGTGCAGAAGATAACTTTTTAAATGACCATTTCATTACCCAAATTGGGTAATGAAAAGGTAAAAGGTATACTTGTATAAAGTAGGACATTAAAGATTTACTTAACACCAAGCTGAAAAGCATTATTTGGTCAGATATGTGGTCTATCACACCTGTAACCAAACCATGATGCCAGAGTTTACTGACAACAGCATGGGTACATGCATACACGACTCCAGCAACTGAAGTTCTGCAAAAACAAGATTTCAGCTTCTGAAATGCTACCCCTTAAACAAAATGTGTGCAAAATGCAGTTATACAAGTTATGTAAATGTTGAGCATTGGTACACATTGGTACCATGCACTTGATTGCCTACTTTTGATTGCCTACTTACTGATCATTGCATTTAGCTAAAGTTATTATCCTACATAGGATTTTTAGGATATCAGAGCTCATTTTTATACTGCTTAAGGCAGTATAAAAATGTCCGTTTTTTTCAGCAATGTATTTGCATTTAGTAATCGCCTCTCTTTATAGTCATTTTCATTGCTATTAGTGGAATCCATCTTTTCCCCAAGGGAAACAATACATTTACAGTATTACTGTGCCAGACAACATGGTTGACTGTCTTCTTCAGTGTTCATTAATTAAACAATGAGACATAATGAATCCCTTCAGCCCACAAGTTTATCTTCTTCTGTTTAAATTTTGATAAAAGTAGCCACTCAATACATGTTTGCTGCCCCAGTGGTCAATCCATGTGTAATTGCAAGTGGAACTGTGGAAACCAATTATTAAGTAGGAGCTCCAGTGATTTCTTTAAGTTGGGTAACTTGTTAGAGACATATTAAAGATAGAATAATCAGATTCAAACTAGCTGAGGCTAAGATATCCATGACATAATCAAGGTTTTCTCAGACCCACGAAGACATTATACAACTGCTTTCACAAGCTGAGTAATACACCACATGACAATTGATCTTCACATGTAAAATCATCTGAGTCTCCCTTTGAAGCACACTTTCTATTACCACCAGTAACCACTTGTGTCACTAAATGCATAATGAAATCATGAAAAATGCAAATCTACATTACATATGCATACATATGTAACTGTAGAGCTTGAGCTGCTGTGACAAATTGGAGTAACACTTTTTGTTTAGGAGGATATACATTATCCGGGCAAATAGAAAATTTGTTGTAGTTAAACCTTTGTCACAGATTTTTTTTTTTAAATAGCAGAAACAAATTGTAATTCAAAAGCATGAATTTGATACTCTTTTATGTATATTACATGTTAATTGTAATCCTTATTTATATAATCTTCTCAACATACCTAGTGAAGTTTGTGAGAAATTCTGCAGTTTGTTCAATAGATTGGCCGTTAGCATGAGTCTTGGTGTGACGGTTACATACATAGATATCAGTCAGTAGGTTGATAAAAACAACTTTTTTATATAATTTTTAAGGGTGGCTTCATATGGTATGGTAAAGAAAATGGGACAGTACTGCCTCTCTCTGTCATCTCCTGAAAAAGGCAGCATTAGTATCCTCTCACACCTTCAGTCTATATACGTATACATGCACACACACACACACACACACACACACACACACATATACATACACTGCTAAACAATCAGGAAGAGTAATATTCCTGTGGTGCAGCTCTTGCCCCTGTAGGGACATGTGAGTACTAAGTCTATAGATGTTTGTCTGTGTGTGTGTGTGTGTGTGTGTGTGTGTGTGTGTGTGTGTGTGTGTGTGTGTGTGTGTGTGTGTGTGTGTGTGTGTACTACAAAGTATGAACATGAATATTTAAGCACACAAAGAGTTGCTGGCAATAAAGTTGTGTTATTAAAATCCTCATATGTTATGTGAGCGTAATGTGATTGTACTATAATGCTTGCTTATGAAGATGTAAAATGGTGCTGTGGGGGACTAGTTTACATAGCTGTTATTATTTTTGGTGTGTTTAAATGACAGTGAAATAACCTTTGCTTGTCCATCTGGAATAAATAGGTTCCCCTGTGTTCATAAAAACATAATTTTCTATGAGTTATGAGGTTAGGTCTGTAAGATAGTGTATATACAGTAGTATTGTTTTGGAACTTGACCTTTAACTCATACTTAAAATAAAAGCATTAATAGGTTTAGTGTTTTTATTTGAGGTACTGTCATATGAAGCCTTCTTTTTCTTTTCAAAATTAGGGTTTCCATTTCAGCTGACCTTCAGGTGTTTGGACTGTGTGGGAGGAACCAGAGTACCCTGAGGACGTCCACACTGAGCCGATTTGCTGCTCATCAACTCCTCACTTAAACTCCCAAAAAAGAAAGAATGCATCGCTATCCATCTCAGTGCAAATTAGTGGTTTGATTATAACCTGTTTCACATGAGAATTTCTTGGTACTTGTATATGCTGAGACAACAGAATAGAGTCTCTCTGCCATTTGAATTCACATATCATTTTTAAAGAGAGTGTGGATGTGATTAGACTGGTTCCGGACCAGTGGATCATCTCCCAAAACTTCTGAGGGCATCTTTTGTTCAGCGATTATGTCTGGTGTTGACGACAAATCCGAGTTTTGTAGGCAGGATTAAGAATGGGTACATCCTTTTACATAAAGGTGCCTGGTTAAACCCATGAAAAACAATGACAGAAAAATGGCAACAATTATACATGAGATAAACACAGCTGTCCAGTCTTTTATGAGTTGATTTAAAGAAATAACAACTCATAAATCACCGTTGTTCTTCACTGGTTGTAAAAAAAAAAAAAAAAAAAAAAAAAGTGTAAGGTAACTGCTCCTCACAATTGCTACTGCAGCTTCAGTGTTGACTGATGGACATATCTGCATGTAAAGAGTGATGTGCATTTTAATTTGTATTAATTTTATATCATTATTGCTATGTATATTGCAATTTCCTTTTTTGTTTTAGTCTTAGTCTACTCTTATTTCATTTCTGAAAAGCACAGTTTGACTTCGTTTTTTGAAAAGTGGTATACAAATAGAGCTGGTATTTCTATAATTATTATTATTATTATTATTATTAATACGTATTGGTTGAGCAAAACAAAACAAAGGCCTTGCCTCATCCACCCTTGAATACTCTTATAATCTCAGCCTAGTGACATTAAGCAAATTAGCTAGCTCTGTGTTGACAAGACACTAAGTTAACACAGTTTATTCGAGTAATTTATTCATACCATCAATTCCTGTCTCATATGTGTCTGCAAAGCAAATGTTGTGACACAGCTAATAAGCTACCATAGCTTTATAGTTTTTGTACTCTCTGGCTCTCTGTTCCCCTAAAGGTCTTTGATGTCAAGATGGTTTGGTATTGGTCAATGGTGCAAATGCATGTTATGCTCACCAAAGTTTAATACAATGTGAAAAATTTATGTGGATTTATTTTCCCCTGCAATCACAGCAATTCCATTGAAATTAATATTTTTCACCTCAAAATCTTGCCATTTTTAATCCTTCCGTGACCAGCCTTCACAGTGGTATTCATGCGAACGATTAAGAACTGGTAAGTTCATTTCAGGATTTTGCAATTCCTTATGATTCACCGTTTTGGTCTTCGCACATTCTCTCTCTTTTTTAATTTGACTGCTGTCCAACATTACACAGAATGCTTTTCAGCGAATTCAGTGATAGCATAGTGAAAACAATGCACTCAACAAATTTTAAGACAACGGACATGTAGATGTGTTCTTTACTCAGCATTTGGTTACACCATCCAAAAACTGACAAATGTCTAAATGACTGACCTAAACTTATTATTTGCATACTATTCACATTACTTAATATCTAGTCTTTGTCTTTTTTTAAAAAGCACAGCTTGTTTGCTTGTCAGATTCTGAGAACATATTCCCTTACAAATAAAGTGGATAGGATAGAATATAATATTTTGAAGCAGTAATGTAATGAGACATGTTTGAAGCTTGCTCTCTCTTTTTTCCCTTTGATACCACCACACAGCAGTTGTTACAAAGTGTCTGTATATTTGAGTTCAACATAGCTAAGAGGATCCCTCTCCCCTCAGTCTGGCCTGGGTTACTCACACCAAAACCAGAAGATGAGCCACACAACAAACAAACACATACACATGCAGCAACACACACTCACACAAACAAATGTCGGTACAATGTCTGACATATACCACAGAGAAGTACCATAAAATCATAAACAAATGAATGCACATATTGCATTCATACAAAAGTTTGTGTATGCAGTGTGTGTGTGTATGGCATGTGCCATATACAGTACATGCCTGCATCCTTCCATTCTATCTCTCTCTTTTCTTTCTGGTGTCAGAATAGATTTAGCAATTGGTAGAAGGAGAGAGAGAAAATGTGAATGTCTTTTGGGCTATGTGACCTGTCAGTGGTTATGGCTAGTTTGTGTGTGTGTGTGTGTGTGGGTGTGTGTGTCTGTGCGTGTGTGCACGCATGTTTGAGCATGTGTGACTGCATATGCATGTGTGCATACTTATATGTGTGTATGCATGTGTGTGTGTGCATGTGACTAGGCCCCCCTGAAGCAGCAGATTTGATCTTTGCAAAGGCTAACATCTGTCGCCTGTCATTTTAGCAAGATTGATGACAGCTACCAGAATGGAAGGGTGAGGAGGAAGAAGAGAAAGGGGTGAGGCAATGTCTAGGACAGTGGAGGGGGAGGACACAGTAAGGGGTACAGGGCTGGAGCTAGAGTTTGAGAGATGGTGATTATGGACAGGTCACAGTGGGGTCATGTAAGAGATAGCAAGTAAGACAACCCTCTGTGTCCTGGCAGATTGGATTGTGACTGGATAGAAATGCATTAAGGTGGGGTGCTGATTTTATGTTAGTTTTCTTTCAATTGATTCTGATCCAAAACTCATTTTGTTGACTGTATATGCTGCTGCTATTCATTCCTGGAAGTCTTTATCATTTTATTGGTTTTTATAAAGTTTTTATCAGACTTGTGTGCCAGACACTCACCGAGAGTGTCTTTGTTTGGTGATTTTACCAGAGATATCTTGGAAGTTTTAGGTTCAAGTTTAAGTTCCAAAAGTAATTCAAACTATAAAAAAATACAGATGAAATGAAATTGTTATGACCAGTTTATAACTGACCCAAAGTCAGATAAAACACAAAGGCAAAATTCAAGACATTTTGACTGTGGAGAAATTTTAATGGCAGACTGTATTCCATCTGTAATTGTGACAAAAATTATAAAAAGTTTTTACATAGCAAAATATAGAAAGGGCCTAATGTTTGAGAAGGTTAACAAGGACATTGTTCATGTAAAAAGCACAGAATGTTGGCTCACCTAGCCATATTGCAAGAATCTTTTCAACAGTTCCATATTGCTATGTTACTTTTCCTGAGGCAAAGTGTATTGTGCTTCTAAATTCTTCTGTTTAGTGATAATGTAGGACAAGACCCACAGCCCAAATGGTCTTAATCTCTGGTATTTTGTGGTATATGGTCCTCTGAGGCTTGTTTGGGGGATCTGAAAGCTATAGCCCAATGGGTTTATCCATTTCCCATGTAGGTTGGCATGTCTATCATTAAATGCGGTATGATGAAGCGCTCATGGCCTCATGGTATTCTCTCCATCCCCTTCATCAGACGATCTCCATCTAAGCAACAGATTTGCTTTTCTGGACTGATTTGAGTGTGTGACTCTCAACAGGAGGCCTCTGCTGATTGTTACCCATCTCGTTCATAAGATCACAAAGAAGTTAGTCCATCCTAATGGATAGCACTAGCAACAGAGTCTGGTAAAAACAGTCAGTGGCTATGGTCTGCAGTTTCATGTTTTTTTTTAAATGTTATTTTATTTTTAGCTTCTTTAGGCTTTGCAGTTTAGGGAGGAGCCTTGCTGTTTTTTTTTTTCTTTGCTCACTTGTTTTTCTTTATGAATGCTGTAGTTTGGAAATAGTTGCCCCACAAAGTCAACTGTGGGTTCTTCTATGATACCTTTAATTTTATCCAGTAAATTATGGTCACACACATGATTGCAGTGACACTTTATATTTTTACCCTGGTTTAAGTATTAATTCTTTGTGCAAGAAGCACATTTTCTTCCCTAACTATAATGGCCGAATTTTCCTGAAAGGGACTCAAGGATAAATGAAAGGGCAAGCACAAACAAAGCGCTTAAGTACACATGGGTGTTAACAATGATTTTGCCAATGATTCCTTGGTTGCTTACTCCTGGCACAGCACAGCACAATATCAGAATAGAGTCTGAATACATTGCTATATTGTTAAACTACAAAATGCGCTCAGTAGAGCGCAGACCTCCGCCAAGGATATTTGTAAAACTACGTACAACAGACTTTGGAGCAAAAAATTCAAATTCATAGTAAATGATCTGGATCTGCCCCAAAATGTAATGGCTTCTTCCCTGGCCCATGCCCCATCCCTCCACCAACTTCGGAGCAAATCAGTTCAGTAGTTTTTGCGTAATCCTGCTGACAAATACAAGAACAATTTAACTAACAAACAAACAGCCACGGGTGTTTACATAACCTACTTGGTGGAGGTAAAAATACAAAATCACTATGTGGTGTCCGAATGACCATCAATAAATGCCTAACACATGCGCTCCTCTCATCTCCTTTAAAGGCAGTGAGCATATTAAGGGAAAAGAACAAAACGAGCCTCTTTCTGATTTGACATGTCTACTCAAAGTTCTACAACTGTAAATGAGTAGAAGAAAAGTGAAATGTAAGAAATTACATTAAGAGGTATGACGTACAACTCTTTGGCATGTTCATTAGCCACTGTTGCATCAATTAAAAGTTGGTATGCAAGATGTGACCAGTTGGAGGTGCAAGTAATGTAATACAATGCGTCAAAATAAACAGAGACAACACTACCTCTTGGTGTTCGTGATGTTCTGGCTGTCAGAACTGTAGCTCATAATGTTTATTCATCCAAGTAACAAGAAGTAAATTGCGAGTAATCACAGAGCTGTTCTCACCATCATAGCATGCACAAATATGTCAGAGGACCGATATCAGCAAACCCAGTTTGAGCAGATATACACCAATCCCCAGTGTCATCCCTGGTGTGAGTGCAATGACATTACCGCATTAAAACCAGTTACCAGTTTTAATGTTGTGTGAATGGTGTATATATATATATATATATATATATATATATGTATATATATAAATACACAGATGGGTGACAAATTAAAGGAAAAACCAACACAAACTGTCCTAGTAAGGTGTTGGGCTACCATGAGTCACCAGAACAGCTTAAATACAAGTTGGTTTTCAGTGCACATTGATTCTACAAGTCAAAAATGTTCCCACAGTTGGTGTTTTGATGATGGTTGTTGGGAGCACTATCGAACACGCCAGTCCAAAATCTCCCATAGTTGTTCAATTGGATTAAGATCTGGTGACTTTAAAGGCCATAGCATATGATTCACATCATTTTCATACTCATCAAACCTCATATCCCATTCATTTTTCAGGTTTTTCCTTTAAGGGGCGACGACATTACAATGACATTCAGTAAAATAAAAGAGGTGGTCAGTGATGATATACTATATGTTGGCGTACTTTGAAATGAGATGATAATTGATCAATATTGAGTCATTGTAGCAGCAGACGGCGTATAAATAGGACTAAGATAGAGAGCAATGAAAAATATACAGTAAGCGAATTTAATAATTTAGCATACTGAGCATGATACAGAGATAAGTAAGCAAAGCATTAGAGAAAAAGGAACATACAAGTCATTGACACTCCATACTGTATATCCTTAGCATACATGTATGTGTAATTTTTAATTCAGACTTAAAGAAGCATTTATTATTTTTTGGTTACTTGGGGGCAGTATAAGTAATGTAAACACAACAACAACATGTTATTACCATAGAAAGTTGTTGTAGTGAACGTGTTAGCATACAGTTGCCTATTTAAACATCAAGCAAACTCATGCTGGCCAAAAATGAACAAACTAATCTTTTGCACTGCTACTTTTGGAATTTGATACAGATTGAGTTTACAGTACGTAAGGTCTCCAGGAAACAGCCACATGCTTGCACTTCAAAGTATGACATCTTAAAAGCTCTTGCCTTCTCCTGCCTAATCGGCTTTTATATATCACCAAACCACCGTTAGTTATTTGAATGGAAGCAAATACATCCTTAAATAGAGTTAAAAAAGTCACTTGTGTACTGTGTGACAAAGCTAAATTAGCTTAAGCAGTAGGTGACTGACTCAATCATGTTTTTCCCTTGGGGCTAGCCCTAGCTGCATGCGTTCACTGCTGAGACTGCTCAGCACTGCAAACCCATAAAGTTTATTGTACTTTACTCAGCTGCTGCTGACACCAGCCCTAGTAGAGAATCCCTGCCCTCAATGCTTCCTGTTCATGCCAAACTGCAGCCTGTATGCTGAAGGATGTTTTTTGGGGCTTTGGGGGTAACCCTATTTGTTCATGTACCAGTAGAGTCAGACAGTACCCTCAATGCTTGATGGCCTTTTATCCTATGGATATTACTCCTGATTCCTGCTGCCTGTGGACATTGGAGAGACTCACTACAGTAGTTTGGTTAGGTTACACATATTATAGTACCTTTCAGCGTTAATAATTGTTTTGAGTTTTGATTTTCAATTCAATTCAGTTCAATTCAATTTTATTTATATTGCGCCAAAACATAACAGAGGTTATCTCAGGGCGCTTTTCATATAGAGCAAGTCTAGACCAGACTCTTTATAGCTTTATAAAAACACTTATATATGACACTTCTTGATTCAATAAGTTATCAGAGTTATGTAGCTTACAGCTTAATATTTTGGGAGGGTGATGAAGCATACTGTTTTACTTCCACACCGGCATGTTAGTGTGCTGTGTACTCTTGTGTCCTGAAAGGTACGCAACACCCAATGCTCAAAACACTCAAAATACTTGGTACATTAAGAGGTCCAGAACAGGCGTATATTGAGGTAAAATAAAATTCAAACCTCCCAGAACTAGAGAAAACACGGACAAGCATTAGCCTTCATTTTTGCGTTGTGTTACTGTCTGCCCGATGAATATAAGCCCAGTATTCACTCACCTGGGACTTATCTGGGTTTGCAGCTACTAAATGCTTCATTATATTCACTAGCTGGTTCCTAACTAATGCTAACTGTCTGCCATTTGGTGCTGGGCAGTGGGCTTATCAGAGCTTTTTTTTTTTTGCTGAAAACGGTTGCCTGCTGCTGAAACAAATCAGTTAAGTTTTAATTCATAAAACCAAAACAATGAGCAAAAGGATGCTAGATTAATGCACAAAGACTTCAAGTGATAATTCTCTGGGTTTCTGGTATGGAGGACCCCTTTCACACTCCAAATACTCATATAATTTATTGTTAATCTAAAAGTATTGCTTAGTAGGCTCTAAAGAAATGCCTTGACCTATTGAAACATATTGATTCAATTAGATCTTTGTGAAGAAATTCATCACAAAGATCCTCCGTTCCTCACTGCTAGCCGCTAAAGAGCTTTAGCGGCTAGCAATGTGCCCTTTGGTTTTAAAACTGAAATGACCCTCCTCTTTTGAAGGTTGTAACATTTACTCCTGCCTATAGACTAAACGATTGTCTACATCTTAGCACAGTCAGGTAGCATTGCGGATTACTGTGCTCGCCATGATAACATTCTGGAGATGGGAAAAATACGGGAGAAACAAAAACTCCACTGACAACTTTACATTGCAATCATCTTTTCTACATTTTCTTTTCATGCGGCTCTCAGTGTGTCAGCAGGGACAAGTCCCTGACTGCTGTACACACAGCTGGCTGAAATAAAAAAAGTGAAAACCTAATTAACTCCAGAGTGGAGATATTATCCAAACAGACAGAAAGAGAAGCTACATTCATTTAAAGCCCAGTCAGTGCAGGTCATGCTCCATGAATTATTCAAGCTGGCCGCCAGTTTGCAGAGAGAGTTTTAAGTGGACAATGACCCTGTGCACACTCATTTAGCCTGTGCCTCGGCTAACAAGGCTAAGTATTCACCGACTATCCACTATCCTCCTCTAACAAGCTAATGGAATTTCAATCAAGATGATGCACTAAATGGCTTAACATGGGTGAGCCTCGCTCTGGCCCTCTATACACACACATATCAATATTCAATTAGATCTGTGGGTTTTTCAGTCTGGCCTTGTTAAGTAAGAAGTTGTGTAAAGGGAAAGCCTGCAAAGGCTAAAAGGCTAGTTCCAACAAGGGGTTGATAACTTAAATAGAAGTCTGTAACTTTCTCTGTTACCACAACCTTGACTCGGATAAAAAGTGGCATTTGGAAAAAAGTAGCAACTCACAATTTAATGTAAAAAATACAGTTCATACATTGAGAACATTGTACAGGCAAGGATTATTAAAAATAACCACCCATTTTAGGATTCATGGACACTTAGAGCCACAGAAGTTTCATGTCTTACCATAAATGTTTCAAAGTAAAAATGAGGGTGTTAGAGTATTTAAACAAAATGCCATAGTGTAGAATGGGTCAGTTAAATTTTACAACAAAACACACTGGCTTCACTTCTGTCAGTCATAACTACATTTACATTAAAAACTGGAGCAGGTTCATCACCCACAACACAAACACACACACACAGACACACACACACACACACACACACACACACACACACACACACACACACACACACACACACACACACACACACACACACACAAACACACTCCTATCTAGAAAGACATACTGTATATCAAGGTGTTAATATGTAGTTGCTGATATACAAAGATATGAATAAACGTGGACACGTACTCATTTACACCTTTTACTGCTCCTCACTGGTCAATGATATAAAAGAAAGACCAGCATTTTTAAAAGTTGGTGGCTGTGTTTGTATTCCAACTTTAAAGTATGGCTCCAGGAAATTAGAACAGAATTGGGAAGTTATTTAAGTTAATTGCTGAGATCTTGGAACACAGTGAGATTAAAAAGAAGTCACGAAGGGAAAGAAACATTAGCAGATTGCCGATCATACAGGTTTTATACAAACCTAAAGTTAGTCAAAAAAAGAAAAACCCAAAGGTGAGCTCTAAAATTATTACCCAAACTGTCTATTGTAGACAACTATTGCGGTTTAAATAGTGACTTTCTTGTTCAGCGTATATACTCCAAATCAAGTGGCTTAATCTGGCTAAACTGTTACTTGACTTGTTGCTCTGTGGAGATTCCAAACCATTTTGATCAGAACGGATGATCCAAATGGCTGAGAGTAGCTAGGAGTGCTAAGTCAAAGGCAGCTGGTCTTGCAGTAGATTTTTTGAGGACAAGATTTCTTTAACTATCACTCATTCAACAGGACGCTGCCTACACCATTTGTCAGCCACCCACAATAATGTTCTGACATCCTTTCACAGACAGTTTGAGGGTGTCAGTATTTTTTAACCAGAGCACTTGTCAGATATTCAAGTGTAGCATCTGAAAGTCATTCCCTTGACCTTTGCAAAGTCAAAAATGGGCAACTGTGTCTGACAATTTAAACTTTAAAATATTATTAAATTTAAAACTAAAAAATTATCAAACTGACAATCCAACACACATGCACACTACGGGAAAAAACTGGCCAGGTTTGCAAAGGTAAGAAAGTAGGTAGGGTTTGAACGTGTCTGTCAAGCTCCCTTTTATTATTTCTCACACAGCGACTTTTGTTAATTTTTGCATGTACAAACAAGTGTAACACTATGAATTGTCTGAAAGTGTGCAATGTTGTGCCCATTCGGATGATTTCATGTCCTGCCCCTCTCTATGAAGCCAGGATTTTGACAGTGCCTTTGAGTGCTGCCACTCGGAAGAGCTATAAAAACTTTTGCCTTCATACGTAGTGAGTTGCGAACTAGATTGTGTCTAGCATAGCTCCATCTTAAGACCCATTCCCAACATGACTCATATTACTGTAACGACTCGCATACGACAGTCAAAACTGAAGAAGCTTTTTAGGTATTGGGCAAAATGTCCTCAAGAAATATAGAGTGAACTAGTTCCTTTGGATTTACCATTTCTCGATGTTTTATCTAATGTACAACCTCTCTGATCATCTGACTGCATGTTTTGTGCCCCATCGGACATAATTGTAGTGATGTTGCTATGTACAGTGTTATCATAACCAATAGAAATGATGAACTACAAATAAGCATGACGCTGTAATAGAATGGAAATATCCATAAACAAAGATACATTTTGAGGCCTCTATGTTTGTTGTGACCATGCATTACAGATAGATTAAAAAACAAAAAAACAAAAACATAATTAGCTTGGATTCATTTTCCAAGTGTTGAGGCGCCTTAATTTCAGAGTTCATCGAATGTCAAATGAAAAGTCCTTGTAGCAGTGCATTGTGGGAGAATGTCAATTCCATCTCATGTGCCAAACTAGTTGATGCGTTCAACTGAACATCAAAAAAAAAAAAAAAAAAAAAAATGAGAGAGGGACAAAGAGAGACCAAGCTTTATTCCAATTGGCTATGAGAAACAAAAGCCCACTCAACCTTGTTGATAGAAATTGCACTTGAGAGCAGAGCTGGCAAGCGCTACAGTAAATACTGATTAATTTGAATTCCTAATGAATAGGCGCTGAGTCTGAGAGAAGGAAAGGTATTGAAGGAATGTGGCATGTATTCTTTACTGAGGTAAAAAAACAAATGGATGAATAAAGGAGGGTGAAGAGGGGAATAATTAATTAGTTTGCCAGAGTGAAGTGTGCATTCAAATTGAAGGGCACTCTGACAAGGCTTGCGCACACAAATGCTCAAGAAGGACAAGGTATGCAACAAAAGTTAAACAGAAATCAGAGTCCAAGAATTATGAGGTCTGTTTATAAATGCTCCATCAGTGCCGACTCCGAAACCTTTTTCCAGATACTTTTTCAGCGATTCCGGCTTGTTTAGCAGCAGAGCAATAACACCTCCAGTGACTGGGAGAGAAGAGTAAAATATGCAGAGAGAGGTGGAAAGATGTGTGAATCTTGCTGTCATTTGAGTTACAGTCTTGTCAGTTTTTTTATAGTTGTGTATTGGTGTTATTTAGCAGGGACATACTGTACTGACAAGCTGCTTTAGTGCGTCTTTATCATTTGACATAATGTCACAGGAAGCCTATTTTTTCATTACACGCTACACTTCATCACCTTCATGCACTGTGTTTGTATTTTGTCCCATTCTCTATTGTACAATGCAGGTATACAGTTGTGTCTTTCTGTGTCGAAGAAAGCCTTGACATGACATCTTTTTGCATTTGAACAGCAGAGACAAAGGCAAAACATGACGTGTCTGCTCTGCTTGTCTCCCAGGAGGACGGAGGAAAAAAATGAGAGCGAAAGCAAGGGATACGGGAGAAACGTTATGCAAATGGTTTTTATAAGCCGAGTCGGGCATGTTGTCGTGACACTGTCTATATTTAAAACAGGTCACCTTAACCCCACCCCCACTGTCTCAATGACAGACACAGAGTGAGGCTGTGCTGACATCTGGATGTTGCACAATTGCAGCGACACACACACACACACACACACACACACACATGCACAGACACCAACACATGCACAAAATGAAAGGCATTGCTGGGTCTTATTTGCATATTCAAACAGACACAATGCACATGCGACACAGCATGACAATGGCTATGATATACGTATATATGTAAAACTGGCCAGCCCATTCTCTGCAGGCCAGGACCTAATCATTCCAGCAGGCTGAGCAGAGAGACAACCAGTCAGCCACTCAGCCCAGCAGCAGAGGTGACAGAAGAGAATACCTGACCCCGGTGCATTCACCCGTCCCTCCATCCATCTCTCCCCTCCTTCATCTGCTGGCCCCCTTCACATTCCATCACTCCTCCATATTCAACAACAGCCCCATGCATGCATGCATACAAGCCCCGATTTTATGGGGCCATCGAGTGGCCGTGAAGAATGGCTGCCGCCTATTTACACCCCCACTCCAGGCCCTCAGGCCGTCCATTTTTAATGTAGACGACATGGCACTGACCAGCGCTACCGTTCCATCCTTCTCCTTCCAACCCCAAACCTCTATTTTAAGAATTTCATCATTTCATTTGCCTCTTTCTTTATTCTTTCTCCCCCTCTCTGTTGCTTTGACCTAGATACCTATGAAGTAGAGTGACACTTCTCCCCTGGCCAGAGTCGGACCCATCATATCTCGCAACCATTACCCCACCATATTGGCATCTTTTTCTCCCTTTATTTCCCTATCATTCTCTCTCTATCCCTCTCTCTCTCTCTCTACTGTCCATAAAATATGCCTCAGCGTTATCTCTCCCCCCACGCAGGGGAATAATGAAAGGCAGTGGCATGACAGATTGGACATAGATGAGATTGCCGCTGTGACTATATGCACGGCTCGCCTCGGCCCCAGCTTTGCATCTGAAATGAAAAAAGGCAGGAGGGCGTATATGTGCTTGTGTATGTGTGTGTGTGTGTGTGTGTGTGTGTGTGGGAGGTAGAGGGGGCGGGGGGCGGGGGGGTAGTTGGGTGCAAGGGGTGACAGTAGGCTTGAGGGGCAGTGGGTGCAGTGGTGTGGGAGGGGTAGGGGATGTAAGGGGTGGTAGTATGTAAGGAAAAGAGGGGGGGGTCGGTCTGTGTGGCTGATGAGTTTGACGTTTAAGGGGAGACATATTCTAAAGTTGTGTGTATGTGTGTGTGTGTGTGTGTCTTCTTGATAGTGTGAAATGACTATCATGGGCAAACAGAGCAGAATCTAGGAAAATACATACACTGCGTAATTCTACTGGGCGTACAGAGCATTATTTGGATGCAGAGTCATCATCAGTGTGTATGACCACTCCAAACTGATTGGCCGCTGTATTGAAGATTAGGCAGATTACAGACGGCAGGCTTGGGTTCGAGTGCTGAACATGCTGCCAAGATGGTTACCGTGGCTTGGCGGCATGGTGCCAGCAGGCAACATGTAGGCACCTGTTACTGCTACAGCCGGACATCATGCGTAGCCACGGTGCCAGCAACTGCTGCTACAGCGGGGGGTTAACAGGGCCGGGGTTGAGAGGGCTCGTGTGCTCCCATGGAAGTAGCCTCGTGTTTCACTGTTGAGCTGATACTGGTGTATGCATATATGGTAATACGGTGATGCATATAAAATTGTTTATAATAAGTCAAACAAATAAATTATTAAAAATGTATTCTCAATATTTTGAGGAAATATACTGTTGCTTGTAAATATGCTGTTACATGTGTGTTTTCAAAAGAATAGGACAGAGAGTTCAATTTGTGTGCACATGGTGCTAATTTGTCATTGAAAATGTATCAAAACAAATTTCCACACATTTTCATTCTTATGTGAGCTGGAGAGAGAACCAGGCTCACTGTAGGTTAGAGACAGGCCTGTATTCATAATTTCCCCTGTTTCCTTAATATATTGTATCATATTATCATTTTTTTGGATCTGCGTCTGTTTATATTCGCTATTTATTGTCACATTATTGTTATTTATTTATTTATTTTTTGTCTGTTTTTGGTAAATTCAGTGAACTAAATTACAAACAAAATCAAGGCACTTCATCACATCGATGCAAAAATCGTAGTCCTGTTATATAATTCCAGATTCACCATAAAACAGTCCAGCGTATGTCATTGCCCACATACCTAATACACCCAAAAATATTTAGGGGCTAGCTACCTAGTAACCTGTATGGAAAATGTTCTGACAATAGTCAAATTTATACCATGTTATGGCATCATATCACCGAACCCTAATCAGTACAATAACATAGGGATGCTGTACTCACCTCTACTGCTCTGAATTCCTCTTTTTTCACAGAAATATTGTTCTCACTCAGGAACAATCCCAGTTGCACCTACTTTATTATTTTTTTCACTGTTAAGCGACTGTTAATAAAACTAAACAATGTATGCTACAACATTTCACATTAAAAGCCTTTCAGTTGCTCAATGGACATAATCCAGGTAAACCTTTAATTTGAAGTTTTTATTGCCGATAGTTTAACTCTGAATAAAAAATAAAAAAAATTGCAAAGTTGAAGAAATTGGACTTAATTTATTTTATGAAAACAGTATTTCTGTTAAAAGGGGAAGCAGAAGCAGAATAGCGAGTGTCGCATGAATCACTGTTTTTGTGTTGATGGAATTAGTGCTGTGGAGATTTGAACCACTGGCCCAAAGTTTTAGAACACCTCCATTTTTCCAGTTGTTACTGAGATTTACTTAGTGTAATGTGTCAGTGTGTGTAGTGCGTCAGATTATTATTATTAGTTTTTTAAAGGAATCCTGGAATCTTAAATCCTAAATTCCATCCCAAACCAGCTCATCTGGATAATCTGCAGACTGTGTTGGTCTTCCATCATGTGAAGCCACCATCTAGTTCTTTTCTTCTACTGTTTTACCTTTTAATACTAGTACTAAAAGGCAAGTACAGTACTATAGTACTATATACTATATAGTACTACATCTTGCAGTATAATAATATCCTAATAATGCATCAGAGGGTGTAGAAGTATAGTTGGTTCCAACACTGCCTTCATCAACAAGGCTTGGGGCACCTGTAGGAATTTTTTTTCATTCACCTTCATGTCTTCATTTACTTCCATTGCTGAAAAAAAGCTGTCAAATGTCAACCAATTTCTTACCCCTGAAAATGGCCTGTTTTCTATGAAAATGACATCATTTTTTCTGTTTTTGTGACCTAACTTTTTTTTTTTTTTAATTTAACCTTTGGCCATTTAAGGTTATTCACTGAACTGCTTAAATTTCAATAAAAACTGGAAAAATGGGGGTGTTCTAAACCTTTCAACCAGTAGTGTACATAATGCTGAATTTAAAAGGTGAGCCCCCTCCATTTATTTGTTTGTTCTTTATTTGGGAGCCAGCCATCATAAAATACTGGCTTTTATTTTAAAATTCACAGTACTTCATTCAGAACATACTTGCAGTAAAATCTGAAAAAAAAGCTACGAATTTGATGAGTAATTACTACCTCCTCTATAATATTTTTCATCTTCATCTTCAATTGATCTGAAATTATTCAATTATCAGTCAAACAAGAGAAAATTAATCAGCAACAATTTTGTTATTCATTTTAAAAAAAAATCATAGATGCATCATAGATGCAAAACCCAGGTTTCAGCTTATCAAATGTAGAGTTTTGCTCCTTTTTTCTATTTTATATAATAGTAAATTGATTATTTGGGGGTTTTTGACTGTTGGTGAGATAAAAACAAACAACATCTAAAGATGTCACCTTGGGAGGGGGAAAATTTAAAAATACATTTTTCACTACTTTTTTTTAACAATTTTTTGGCTAAATTATTAATAGATTAATCAAAAATATATTAACTGACTAACTGATAATGGACTTTGATAAAACCATACCTTCCATTTGCTCCACGATTCTGCAGAAACTTAGATTTTGGTCACAAAAAGGGCTCTTGTTTCAGTTATGTGTCATATCTTACACCACTAAAAATACATTTGCAGGGGAGCAAAAGGACGAAAGTTATCTCTTTAAAGAAAGAAAGCTAGAAGGGAGTGCAGGAGAGAAACACAAAAGGAGGAGAAGGAGGGAGCAAAAGGGGGAGGAGGAGGAAGAAGAGAAAGGGAGTTAAACGCTGTGTTTTTGGCAGCAAGGCTTGAGCTGTGTTGCGGCTAAGCTGAAAACGAAGCTGACATGACCCAGAGTGAAGCAGGTAAACAGGCCCAACCTGCTTTGCCTGGGGTGACCATCTGGCCCTGTCTCATAGCAAAGCAGCCTGCAGGATGCACACATACACAGACATCCTGTACTCTCACACACACGTACGCACATGCTGATGTACCTGGTGTCCCCGCTCTGCTCGCTTCTGTTTTTGTTTTTGTCTCTCAAAAGCTGACATGCTTTGGCTGCGAGCGACGGGAGGCATCAGGTAGGGGAACAAGCGAAGCAGGTATGTACGCACACGCATGTACACACACAAATGTATTCACACAGACACAGACAACATATGGTGATTGGGCACAGTGTTGTAGTCCTTAAGTGGTGCTAACTTGACCCGAGGCAAGAAAGACAGAGAGCGAACGACGGGGAAAAAGAGGCAGAGAAGAGGAGGGGGTTGGTTAAAATTGCTGCAAATTATTGATGCACCGTTACAGATACCTGCTGGCACTACGCAACTCTGTCTCTGTCACTCATACACACACACGTGCAAACATATTTCAGCTACTTACTTTTGTTTATTCCTAAAAAGCCTTCACACTGTCAAGTTTTGATTTAAAACAACCTATCATCCTTGCAAGTCTCCTCCAAAAAACTCTAATTAAAATTTATTCCGCCGCCATCAGCGACTTGTTCATTATGCAGAAACAAAGGAAGGCTCTTTGAATGAGAGCAGAAGAAAGGCTTTTCTGCTGTTATGTCTTTGGCCTTTGCCAGGGACAGCGTGTATTGTGATGTTTCACACAAGATAAAATATTCATAAAAATGAAAGGAGCAAAGTTCTAGGGATGGCAGGGGGAGGGAGAAAAAAAAGTTAATGAATATGAGTAATCAAATTCGCAATCTCCTCCTTTTTTATTGAAAATCCTTTTTTTTTTAGTTAATTAGAGCCTATTACTATTCTAATTGGCTGAGTCTTATACGTCCAGTTCAGTAGCGTCATTATGGAGCTATTAAAGAAGACCCACCGAGATGGAGGAACAGAGAAAGCATAATCAACCAATCAATTAGGATCTTTGAGGAAAATGAGCTTTGCTACATTATCACGTTTGATCTTATGTCCTTGGTTTGGCTGCCGCGTGTAATTTTTTTCTTTCTTTTTTTTTTTTTTAAGTGAATACATCAGCCAAATGTCTAAATTCTTTCATAGTGTTTGGTGCTGTGATTAGCATGTATGGTATACTTCTTTCTTCTGTGAAACACTGACAGTGATTCACAGAGGGTAGAATTTAGCCATTACCTTTTTTTTTTTTTTTTTTTTTTACATTTTGTGCCATATGGACATAGATGGAAATAGAGAAAATGTTACAGAATGCCAAGAATATCAATTAAAAACATCATTTAGTAAATTCAAAGCTTTGTGAATGTACATTTGTTTTCCAGACCTGAGACCACCTATTCATTCTACCATTTACAGGCTTGTTTACAGCTTGGTAATATAATATGTAATAGGATTTTTTTTACACTTACTGACATGTTCTAGTTGTTATTTGATGGATACTGACAACTATTCACAAGAGTTAATTTAGCTCTGGTCCTTCTATGACTGCTGTTTAGCTATAATAAGTCACTCATAGTACTATTATGTATGCAGGAGTCTGGGTTCTAATCAGATAGAAACAGAGAAAAACATGACCAGGAAGAGAGGGACTGTAGCTGCCACATGTAGAGGCCGGCGTTGAATTGTTAAAATTCTCCTTTTCTGTCTTTTGTTACTCATGCTGTCTGTTAGTTTCCTGTATTCTAAGAAAAAATGTCAAATCTTTCTCTCATCCTGTGTCCACTTTAGTCACTTAACCAAGTTGCAGGCTGCATGTTCAGTTTCCCGGGTTGTTATAAAGTTTGATGCTTTATTCTTTTGTAGGAAGTTTTGACTTTGAGTTTCAAGCAAAGTGTTTAGAGAGAAATAAGGACAACAACTCTGGATTGTTTTTATACTGACAGCAAATTTTATACTATTAGAAAATTCTAATATTAAAATGGTTTTTCTTGCTAGAGGGCCCGAGAGCAAACGCTAGGTGTGGGCTTATGATAATTCCACCAAACAAATCTGTTCAGGAGTATGCAACACGTACATTTTGACACAGTACAGGTAATAATTTAGGTTTGGAATAATATCAAGCGTACAATGCGAAATACTGATAATCATTTGTTTCATTCTAATTATATTCACAGAGCGTATTCTACTCCTTGGATTTTATACCAAATCAAGTTGTTGGCATTTTTACAGAGTGAGTTACGCTCCAGCGGTTCTACTGGGACATATTATCACCTGGTTTGGGAATGTCAAGAAGTCTTTCTGTTTTGGAAAGTGGCAAGCATGGGTCTATCTAATATTATAGGCAAGAATATACCTTACTTCCCAGCTGTCCAGCTCCTAAATAACAACTCTTTAATTATATCTTCATTGTTACAATGAAGGATGCGTCCCACAGGTCTTACAGGAAAAAAAATGAGAAAAGAAAAAAAAAACTTGTTGGGATATTATAGTGTGTCTTATTAGTAAATATTATTTCAAAAATACAGGTAATAACGATTCTTACTTTTGTTTTTTTGTTTTTTTTTTTTAGGTGTTTATAATTTCTGCAGCTGACCACAATTTGGAGTGCCACAGCCATGGGTCTAAATACTTTTGGAAATAATGGATTTCAGTTTCCGATCTTTAAAAGATTTTCAAAAATTTCTTAAAACACATGTTTTCAATTTGTCACTATAGGTTACTGAGGGTAGATTGATGGGCAAAAATGATCAGTTTTAAATTAAATCTACAACAAAGACAGTGCAAAAAGTGAAGGGGTCTGAATAGTTACTGAAGCCACTCTACATTTTCAAACAAATTTGCAATGTAAGAAATAACTATAAACTAACTGACACAATGAATATGGGCTGTTTGGGGCCCCTGAGGGTCTGGATTTGCTAACATTGTGTGGTTGGCAATCCAAACCTTGTTTTCCCATCCCAAGCACTAACCATAAATCTTGAACTGTTGGCATTTCGTGGCCCTCAATCAAGGCAGATTTTACACTTATCCTGATACTGCGTAAGAAACACAAACAGATAAATGAGCCTGTATTTGATCAAAATTCATTTTGAAAGTCGTAAGTGATTGAAAAAGATTTTCTTACTTTCTAATGCATTTTTGACCTTTTTTTTGGCAGTCTTGCAGTCAGTACGAAAAAAAGCCACTGTTTGTAGCAGCTGAAAGTTTTCTGTTAGATTGCAGGGTGAATCCATGAACGGCAGGGGTGTCAACTAACTTTGCTGGACGGTCCTTCCATCTTCTCTCATTTAACATCCATACCAGCTTCTTCCTGAAGACAAAGTGGAGCCACGACTGAGGACAGAGAGGATATTATTTTGTGAAGGTGATGAATTATTAGATGTAGGTCACCGAAGTATCAGATTAGAAGGAGCCAGTGTTCACTTGATATTTGCTCTCCATTAAAATGATAAAAACTACAAGGTCAAATTTGGACTTAAGCTGAAGTACAGCACATTCTGCACCTCTTTATACACATTTGGAACAGATCGAAGGAGAGAATTTAAACGCATAGACAGGGGGGAGAATCATAATGATTTAAGCAATAAATTTTCAGTCTGCTGAAATTACAGCAGGCCCGAGCAGCAGCGGCAGCCACAGACTCTGTAATTATCCCTTGAATTCAATAAAAGCGAGGAAGAACAAAGAGCGAGGAAAACAGTTCACTGGTAAGTAAAGCGGTTTTGTGAATTGCCACTGCACTAGTACAGGATAACACCAAAGATAATAGCTTTGTCTTCTTTTTTTTCTTTCATTCTACCTGAAGAGCAACTTCACAGGGGTGCCACAGTGTTCGGAGGCAGAATCGATAACACTATCAAAGGGCAGAATCTCAACCTTAATGAAAGGAAAGAAAATACTGCAGGCTACAGGCACTGAAAGACCACTAGAGATCTATGCGTATCAACACGCCTGAGACTAAATATGAAATCAATTCATTACACCCTTTATTTCTTTCTCAAACACAGTTCGGCGCTGAGATAACAAATTTAGCTGCTACCTCCTTTATTTTACTTCTTTCATTCTTTCTTTCTCTCTTTTTTCCCATCTCTTTACCAATTAATGGAAAGACATGCAGTGGACACTTTTCAGCAACGGAAGCAGCATAAATAGATTAAATTGCAGAGGAGATTATAATTTATCATTTCTTTATTAAAAAGTAATGCGGGTGAATTAACTTTGAATTAAATTCTATTTGCATGGCATTACTGGAATCATCTGTGTAAATGGCTTAAAATCTCAAATGGGACACTGTTCCCTCCAACAGTATAATTGTAGAGAAAGAACTTTTTTCATTATCCAGGGAATTATAAGCGACCAGAAATTAATCTGAAACTATTGGAATAGTGTAAGAGGTGAGACTTTAATCACACCCAGCCAGAAAAATATTATCATACCTTTAAAGAATATTCTTTTCATATGTATGTATGTACACACACACATATATATAAATAATATATATATATATATATATATATATATATGTGTGTGTGTGTGTGTGGGAAAGGGAGGATGCAGTGTTTGTGGAGGTTGATGGGCCTAAAAGTCAGAATGTTTCGGCCTCTTCCCAAAAGTCCCCCAACTTTATGCAAGTGAAATACAAAGTTGCTGGAGTGCCCCGTCAACAAATGGCCTTTGTCGTCTCCCCTGATTCTTGTCGATGTCACATGACATCACAGACTGCTGTCAGTTGGACACTTGTGAAGGGTTTGTATAGATCATTTTTATGTCTGTATTTTTGATTTTTCTGGACAACTGCTTATCCAAAAAACTTCATAGTTGACACTGCACTTGCTTGGGTCTTCAGCAATACAACCACCAAGTTTGAAGTCGATCTGATGAGTGGTTGTCGAGGAATTTGAAAGATAGACAGACAAACAGGCAGAGATTTCTCCATTAATTAGTAGGATTACCTGAGTGCACTGCCATTTTAATGCATGAAGTTGATGTTTATTTAGCTGACTATCGTATGTGCTGTGAAGTTCGCCTGCGTCTGTAGACAGCAGTGGAATCTGCTGGTCTCCTGGGTCTGCGAACAGGGCAATAAGCGTATCTGTGACTGTGGTGGGGCATTTTCACAATTCATTTGAGACAATCAATGACAGACATACATAACACAGTCCAGCCATATACTAGGTTTTAACCTAGTCTTGTTATAATTTGTGAACATAAATTATTATTAGTACTTCTTATTTTGAATTAGTCATTGATAAAATTTAATAACCCTTGTGTGTATTCGTGTCCCAAAATGTTGCATGTGCAAGCTACATTTTCAAGTTTATCCAGTGGGTTCAAATGGTTTCATACAAATATGTGCCATAGAATTAGGTCAAGCCAGAGATGGCCATGTGACTTTTAAACTGAGTCTAAAACAGAAAGATCACCACAATTTGCTTTACCTGGTTCTCAGCCTTACATGAATTCAACATAACATGACTGCACAGCTTCAGTATCTTTTTTGGCACAGTTTAATGAAATGCTTTAAAAGACAGAACTGAGTGAGAGACCAAGAAAAGAGAAAGAGGCAGACATTGATGAGCAATTTGATTGGCACATGACTCATGGGACATACCAAATGAGAGAAGACCCAGGGGACAGGGGGAGATCTGATTAGCTGGGCATGGTGAAAATGGAGTGTACCACGACTAATTCAAGACAGAGCAATGAGAGATTGAAAAATCACCCAAGCCTAATACCCCACATTGCAGTTTTTATTGAAATTCAATACATCTTAGCAAATGTCTCCTTGCCTCTCTGCCGCTCTTTGTTTTTACAGTGAACTGTCACAGATAGAGAGAAATTGTTTAATGAAACACACATATCTGCCATTTAAAAAACACCCATCACAGACACAAATATACAAACAAATGTACACTCATACAGAGTTTCACATCCTTAAAAATACACATGCTGAGGGTATATTTTTCTCCAAGTGGAATATGTTTTCAGTTCAATCATCACTCTTTGATACTGAGCCATTTTGCACATGCTTAAGGGCATGTACTGAAGATGTGGAGGAAAAGTGAGGAAACACACACACATGCTCCAACATACATGCGCTGACTTTGATAGGCCTAGATGGTTTGGGTGTTAAGGCGGTAGTGCAATAGTCTCCAGCACAATGTCAGAGCGGAGCCCAGCTGTGGTGACTATTGATATGGCTGGCACAGACAGGAGCACCCTGAGGCCATAGCAGGCTTCAGCTTCAGTTAAATGCAGCCTACACTGGCCAGAGTACAGCTAACGCATGAGGTGTGATAAGGTTCACCATAATCTGTTTGCTGGTTTTAATTGATGACTGTGGACTGATGTGGTGTGTCTTTAGTTTTTTTTTGTTTTTTATAGTATGTATATATTTCTGAAACATTTATTCCAAACTGAATAAAGTATTTTGGCACTACCTCATACTTACTTCAAGGAAATGATCGCTCATTGTGATGAATTGTGTTATTTGCAGCATATAGAGGTTAATTGTTTTTTCCCCCAGTGGCTGAGAAAGGTCATGATCTGCAACTTGAGAAAAAACGCAAAAAGCAAGCAAGTAAACAAAAGATCTTCACCACTTTGACAAGGCATAAGGTATGTCACTTTTACAAAAAAAAACAAAAAAAAACTGCAAATACAGAAAACAAGCAAATATAGAATCACTGCAAATCAGATGAACACACCAGGATGTGCACTTTGGTAAAGTAGAACTCATCAATTTTATTTATTTATTTATTCGTGTATTTCTTTCTTTACTTATTATTTTGTATTTATTTATCTTTATTTCTCCTCACTTTAACATTCTGATTGCAGGATTCTAATATTATTAGAATCAGTTGTTTAATGGAGTTATTTTTCTCAAGTACTTCACTACAGTTTGGTTTTACTTTACTTATTTTCATGTCAAGTTTCTTTACACTTCCGGTAATACATTTTAGATGCAAATATAGTGCCGTTTACTCCACCATCATAGAATGATTGGAGGCGGATTTTGTATTTATATAAACAATGCCTGGCGGACGAGCACAACTGTCATGGACAGACATTGCACACCCCATCTGGAATATATCATCGCTGAAGTGGAAAGGGAATTCTCGTTTTTTTTTGTTTTCTTTTTTTGCTAATTTTTTTTTATGCTAATGCTGGGTTAGCACTAGAGCTACTACACTCAGCTACTTTATTAGCAACAGAACGCCCAACCTGAAGGAGTCTTCGTTGTGGCAGGGGATTTCATTCAGAAAAACCTCAGTTTTCCCCAGATTTTATCAGAATGTTAAATGCCCAACCATGTGGAAAACTACATTAGACCAACTCTGTACCAATGCAGACAATGCACACATGGCCGTGCCTTGCCCCCACGTAAGTCAGTTTGACCGCCTTTCTTTGTTAATGTCGCCAGCTTACAAGCCACTCATTAGCAGAGTTAAACCAACTAGCAGAGTAGTTAGGCAGCAGTAAGACTACTACTGGACTGTTTTGACAGCTCCGACTGGAGGCTTTTTGCTGAAAACAACTCTGTTACAGACCTAGAACAGTAAAACCTCATCAGTACTGTCCTATCTTAACTTTTGCACAGAAAATGTTGCCACTGGTAAGGAAATCCGGGTGTTCCCTAACCAGAAACCCTGGCTGAATAAAAAGGTCAGGAATCTGCTAAGGCTTAGAGATGCTGCTTACAGAGCTAATAACATTGGAGCCTATAGTCTAGCAAGAGATAATCTTAAATGATGCCCTAAAGCAGCAAAAAACAACTACGAACTCAGGCTCGAGGACAATTATAACAATAATGATTTCAAATGCATGTGGCAAGGCATTCAGGCCGTCACACAATATAAAATGCAGCATAGCCTGACTGTAACTATCATCCCCCCATTGGCAGAGGACCTTAACATGTTCTTTGCCTATGCCAATGGGGATAACAACATTAAGGAAATGGACAGACTGCCACGAGATCACCATGGACTGACACTGGACCCTAATGAGGTCAGAAGGGCACTGTGCAGCATCAATGCAAGGAAAGCAGCTGGACCTGACAGTGTCCTAGGGCGTGGGCTTGGGGCATGCACCAATCAGTTGGCAGAGGTCTTCACCAACATTTTCAACCTCTCACTAAACTACACTGTTGTCCCAACATGACTCCAATCAACGACCATTGTGCCCTTCCCCAAACAAATAAATGTCAGTTGCTTGAACAACTGTTGCCAGATCGCAATCACCCCAGTGATAGCCAAATGCTTCAAGAGGCTGATTTTGGCCCATATCAAACACACCACCCCTACCAGTTTGAACCAGAAGACCAGCTCTTTTGACTTCTACTTCAGATCGGCCTTCAGCACTGTCATTCCCAAAAGACTGGTGTCTAAACTCCAAGGCCTGAGCCTAAACACAACCATTTGCAACTGGACCCTGGATTTCCTAACCAATCAAACCCAGACTGTTAGGTTAGGAAAACATACCTCATCCCCCATTACCCTGAACACTGGTGTTCCACAGGGATGTGTTCTGAGCCCTCCATGCCCTATTCACCCATGACTGTCTACCTGTCCATACAAAAAAACACCGTCATCAAGTTTTTACACAAAAAAGTCACAGTCATGGGCCTGATCTCTAACAACGACGAGTCAGCATACAGGGACGAGGTGCAAAATCTGACAGACTGGTATTCTGCCAACAATCTCCTTCTTAACAACAAGAAAACTACAGAGATTGCGGTGGACTTAAGGAAGACAAAGAGAACAGATTGAGGCCCAGTGGTCACTGATGACGAAACAGTGGAGAGAGGCTCCAGTTTTAAATTCCTGGGGGCACACATCACTGAGGACTTCTCCTGGTCCATACACAATTCCATTGTAGTCGGGGACGGCACAACAATGCCTCTACTAAAGTAAAGGCGCTGCTCATAAACTTTTGCACAGTCGAGAGTATCCTGACGTACTGCATCCCAACATGGTATGCCAGCTGCCCCAGGAAGGTCCAGAAAGCTCTGCAAAGGGTCATCAACATGGCTCAAAACATAATTGGGAAACAGCTGCCAGCAGCTGAAGACATCTACCAGGCCCGATGTTGGGGCAGTGCCTACAACATCACCCTTGACCCAACCAATCCTGCCCACCACCTCTTCAAACAACTCCCCTCTGGCAGTGAACACAGGACAACACATGTACACATCACAAGACTGAAAAACAGCTTCTTCCCCAAAGCTGTCAAATTGTTGAACATGGCCTGACATCCCCGTAACCCCCCATCGCATTACACATAACAAAAAACACACAAACGCAAACATACACACATGTATACCGCTCGCCCCACTGATTGAACTCTCTCTCTGCCATGCCATATGCCCATATGCCATACTTGTTTACTTTTGACTGTATTGCTTTTAAATTCATACTCCTAATTGTTTATTGTTTATTTGCACACCAGACTGCTCTTTGTAACTTTCTAATGCTCTTTGTGACTTTTTACTGCCATTGTAATTTTGTCGTATTGGTGTCTTAGAGGGTAGTTCACTGACAATAAAGTTTCTTATGTCTTATGATAAGTATATACACATAAATTGTTATAGAGTGAAATTCCTAACAATATAATAACACAACCAGCTACAACATTAAAATGCGGTTTATATTTTAATACATCAGTAATTATAATATAATTTGATAATATACTGACCAGGCAATTCTGCAAGAGTACTTTTACTTTTCAATACTTTAACTATACTTGTTTTGGTGATATTGTACTTTTACTTAAGTAAAATGAATACATGACTTTTACTTTTACTGCATGACTTTTTACATTGAAGTATTGCTAATTTTACCAAAGTAAAAGGTGATGCTGTTGGCTATACACCTTTTTTTTCTGTTTCACACTCACTGGCATTTTTTTCACTTGCTCACTGTGCAGTAATTAGCTGTTTTCTGTTTATTTACATCTTAAACCTTTTGATAAAAATGCTCTGGCTGCAAGTTCAGATTTGAAGCTTCAATGCATCTTTTTTAAACCATTACATATATTATACTAAATATTTCATGTGAATTTTAGGCCATGCAGCATGCAATTAATATGAATATATACACTGCATGACGGCAATGCAATCTATGGTTTCTGTTGGCCTAGTTGTTAGGACACATACCATATACTGGGATCTCAGGTCTGATTTTGGCTAGGTACCTTTGTTGCAAGGCAGAACTGGCCAAAAATAGTGATAACACACTGATGTTTTAGTCATATCTCTGTTACAAATCTTGTCCCAATTTTTTTGTGAAAATCTACTGGGACTGGGCCATCTTCCTTCTTTGGCCAAATTGGAACTTTCATAAAGAAAACTGCATTTTCATGTTGTCTGAAACTGTGAGACACTGTAATACATGTGCACTCATACAGCCATTGACATATAAACATATACATTCACACAGGGGGGTAGTGGCAGTAACAAGAGCCCATCACTCTCTTAATACCCCCTTATCCTTCTTTCAAACCAAACGCAAAATCTATTTTTAGTTACTTTCCATAGAGTTTTTTTCTTTTTTATTAACTCTATATCCACTCTTCTGTGTATTGTTTTCCCATTTTTTTCATTTTTTTTCATCCTTTGCTCTCTTGTTCCCGCTCCCTCACACACTTCTTATCTCCACCTGTTCTTGAATACTAACACATACTGTATATGTTACATACAGTATATACGCATACACTCATGCATATAGACAAGTGCATACAAAATCTATCCCGCTCTCTCTCTCTCTTGCTCTCTCTCACACACACACACACACACACACACACCTACCCCTAGTGTCTTGTCCTTCCTCTCTTCTTGTCTTTCCCTTTCATTTCCCCTCTCTCACTGCATTTGCTTGGAAAATGTTTGAACTCTTTGGCTCGCTAAGATGTTGCTGAAACAGAATATGAATTAGTCCCCCTCCCCATCTGTCCTAATACTGCTGCTGCTTATGCTTAAGATGCTCTGCCCCCCCCCCCCACACACACACACACACACACACACACACACACCCCAACAACCACCAAGCCCTCCCCATGCATAAATAATAAAACAATACAAAAGGAGGAGAGGCCCGCTGTCGAGGCACACATGAAAGAAGTGCTGAACTACGAGTCGGAATGACAGGATTCAAAACTTCCTCAGAGAGAGCAACTGGGGTGTGGTGGGGAGCTGGGGGTGGAGTGGTGGAGAAAACGAAATGGAGCAAGTGTATGTGTAATTTTTACGAGAGACTGTCCTCACAAGCGCATTCTTACGACCCATAGTTTCATTGTTAGGTAACCTCCAGCTAGTAATTATGACGGGAGCAAAGGAGTAAGTCAGATGACGTAGTATAAAGAGTGAGTGCACATTAGGAGAAGGTTGGGGTGGATGGATGAGTTGTCAAAACAGGACTTTCACACAGGAGCCCACTTTTTGTTTCCCATTTGAAACCAATACTCATTGTTGTTTGTTTAATGTATGACCATTCCACAACCTTAAAAATGTTTATAATTGTAACTATGGTGACAGAGGTCATTTAATCTTAGTGAGGTACTTATTTTAACCCACAATTTATCCCTAAACCTAACCAAGTAGTTTTGTGCCTAAACCTAACCAAACTGTGACTGTTCCATAAGCTTAACTGCATATTTATTAACCATAACGACAAAAGTCCACTATGCTTACCACCATACTGGCACTGTTTCAGGAGACTTCTATGGGTCGTATCAGAGGGTTGGTTTATGTATATAGAGTGTGTTCGTGTGTGCACAACCATAAACCGCACTTGTCCACTGTTTGCTCACTGTACACTGCCCTTCCATGGAAATCTCCATATTTTAGTTTTTCATTGTATTTGGCTTTATTTACCGAATTCTGGCATTCAGCGTGTTGAACAGGAGCTTTTTTAACTTTGTCTCCAGCACTGATCTAGTATTTTGGTGACTTGTGTTAAACTTGACTACAAGCAATTAAACAACACAGTGCAACTTTGGAGTTGTGTTTCTACCAGGACTCATGTTGTTTGCAGATTATGATTGATACTTGTGTCACCCATCTGTGTAGACTAGGTCAAAGGCATTTACTTCATGGTGCAGTCAAAAAACTTGCCAGTCACTTGGTTTTAATTGTGAATGACTGAACCAAAGTCCTACTGTTGATCTCTGAGGATAGGAGCAACATACTGTAAATGCTCAAATAAAACTGTAACTTCTAAACTTGTAATAATAGTTGAGTCTCATAATCATAGGTGTGAGGCCACCAGATAAAAATAATCAATAAATAATTGAGAAAAGTGGTATTACCTGACTCTAATGGCTCAAATGAGAAATTCAACATAATGTACTATGTATGTTACATTTTTGTAACAGTAATTCCATCAGAGTCATGTCATACTCACCACTCTGGTGCACTTACTTTTATTTTTTTAACGGAAACACTGATGGAATTCATGCAGTGGATACTTATCTTAGATTATTTATATTAATTTATTATGACAACAGGTAAACATTTTAATGTCTCTCGTTTTAATCTGTTGATCCAAAAAGCATCAGCAAATGAAAATGAGAATAGATCAGAAAAAAGGGAAGCTTTCTACTAAAACACAAAATCATTAAGGACAGACATGGTGCTGATTGCAGAAGTCTCCAAGCAGACACTTCTCTCGGAACTCACTGTTCCCTAGGAGGACTGCACTGGGGTGGCCAACGAAAGGAAGAGGACAAAGTACACTGAGCTAGTGGAAGAATGCCGAGGCAGTGGGTGGTGAGTGAGGTGTGAGTCCACTGACTCTCTGATTGGTCTCTGATTGTTGAAAGACCCAAAAGACCCGATGAACCCAGGAAACTTCACTGATGATGTGTCCAGGTGCATCACAAGATGATACGTGTTAAAGCATACGCCATTATGAGGCAGTATGAGCAGAGCATTATCACATTAGAATTGAACATGACTACAATTAGAGGAGAATATAAACGATACCAATTAATGAGAACTTGATGCCATGACATTAAACTAAATTTTATTTTCTAATGTATGTATAATTACTAAAATGTGTAATACTATGCTCTGAATGGGCTTGAGGTATCAAAATGTGCTGTAATATACAATATATTAAGCCTTTCTCCGAGAAGTTATGTTCATGTACAATTAAACTGCTTCCCCAAATATGTGTCGGTGGCAACATAATTGCTTGCTGGATTATGTTCAGAGGCAACATTGTTTTTTTAACTGAAGGAAACACAAAATGTATTAATGGCTGTCACCAGGAGGTGGTTGAGGAGGATGGCGGGAATACAAAGTGCACATCTTTCACACCAGAAACCAGGGTTCACATCCATTGTCCCGCATCTGGTTAGGTTTAGGCAATGAAAGCAATTTGGTAACGGAAAGACTGTGGTATTGGTTACATGTAAATAAATATGTTTTGACTGAAGTGACGTGTGAACAAGAACATGACCAGTTCACTATCAATGTACTTTTAACTTCCCAAATATATATTCTAACAACATATCCTCATTATGTTAATAGAAAACATAATCTGGATCTTTCCTACAAAACATATTTGCGGTTGCAAATTACCTGTATATAAAATTAATTTGTAGTGGACAGGGTTGAATATATACAGTGTTATACTCAATACTAGGAGTTTATAAGAATCTTTATAAGAAAACGTTTTTTTTTGCAGAATTTATTCAATCATCAGTAATCAGCAATTTATTACACACATTTCAGTATGTCTGAAATACTGTAGGGTTGATGAACACACTCACATGACCCATAATTGTACTACCAGGAGAATTGGTCCTTTCCATTGATTTTATGGATATAAAATTCACATATGTCCAATTTTGTGCTGACTTCCTATTTATTACCCTCGCCTGTCTTTTTTTCCTACTACCTTTTATTTCTCTTTTTTCTCATTTCATCTTGCTTTCCCCAGGTTTCTCTCTGTATCTCTGTCTTTATGAAGTCTGCATATGTATTAAGAGGGATTTTGTTGTCCCCAGACACCAATTTGCATAAAGTGGATGCCATCATCAGTTCAAGAGAGGCAAATTATTTCCCTGGCAACATCATACTTTCGCCTTCTTTCATTATTTATTAATTTTTAACACGGTGCAAGCTGGGGCTTGTTAGGACCATTTAGCTAGATATGCTAAAAATTGCTCTACTTAAAGCGCCTTCATCAATGAATAGCGACAGGGTGGGCTAGTACCCAGAAGAAATTATTGAATTAAAGACTCGGCCAATCGTTTCCCCTATAATTCTCTGAGAGCCGTAGCTGCAGCCTGCCCATGTGCATGCTTGTATCTGTCTGCTTTCAGTATGTGTGTATGTTGGACTGTGTAAATGTGTTCGGATTTATAATATCAGACTTTAATGTAGTTGGTGTGTGAATCATTCAGAAAATTATTAATTTAAAATTGGAAAACTGAAAATATGGAATGAAAATATGAGAATATTAACTGGATATACTAAATTACCAAAAGTATGTGGACAACCAAACATTACCCATCTTCTCATTCCAAAACAATGGGTATTAATGTGCTACTAAAACAGGCTTCACTCTTCTGTTTTCAGGCTTTCTACAATATATTGAGCTTGGCTGAAGGGATTTGCTCCCAGTCGGCCACAACACTGATCCTAGGTCATAACGTCAGGGTCACAGTTAATGTTGCACTTCTTACCAAAAGTGTACCAAAGGTGATAGGGTTGAGGTTATGGCTCTCTGCATTTCTTTGTCGACCTGGCTTTTCTGCTGGAAACTTTTTCTGTGCACCCAACTCAGGTTCACATTATATTCAATTTCATCGAGTCAGGTGGGGATGTATTGTTCTGATGTTGTGGGTCTCAGGCCCAGATGTATATAGAGAACTGGATACATTGCCCCATTAACTTCAGTAAGAGTTGTCCACCTGACACAAATTCAGGAAAAAAAATATTTTTAGGTTTCCGTTTTGGTGTGCATGTTTGTAAGGTTGTTTTTTAAGGGGCGGACAGTCTTGCTGGCTGACTTCCCGCTGGCTTCCTGTACACATGAATGGTATGAAATAATTTACTGGTATGGCTCTCCTAGACTCTCTGAATTTTAGTGGACCTAATGGATCAAATTCTAATAATGTAAAGAGGTTGTAAAGAGGAATGCCTAAAAATCATTTTAGGTTTTTTATTACATTCAAATAAAAATATTCGTTGTTATACAGCCATCTATTTTGTAATGACTGTGTATGGGAAAAACTTTGTGAATCCTGTAAAGCTGCAATACTGAATGCAGGCAGTACACCAAAATCATCTCACAATACAATGATTTGTATTTCCTTTAGATTTCCCTTAAAAGGAAAGACCACAGATTTAGTATTGCACTTCTGTAATACTTTCAGACTCAAAATGGATGGTTTTATTATAAAAAAGGATCAAAATCAGTGCAGCAGATCCATAAATACCATCTTTTTTTATCCCATGCATTCTTTTCCATTGTCACAACCTGGCGCCTCAGTACCTACAGTACAACTCGACGGCAGACAGTTCAGTCAGAGATTACGTGTGTTGTGCTAGTAGGGACTTATGTAGCCTCTAGCTTCTAGCTCCAAGCAGAGATGAGGATTGGGCTACAGAGGTCTGGTAAGCACACTTGTTTCTAACTCCACGCCCCCAGATTTTTTCATTTTCAGATTTATATTCTCCAGCTCCAATCGATGCGGATTTTTAGGTGACATCACATGAGGCAATTTATCAGACTTCATGCAGCTCCTTCTGCAACCACAAAAGGTTTCATACAACTTTTTTAAAATACTCCCAACAACTAGAAATAAACTGTGTGTAAAATCGGTGGAGTTCCCCCTTGCCCAAACCCCAGAAATACAGAAAAGTATGTGCAAAAGGGCTGCCTCTGTAGTTTTGACTATAAATTGCATTTGGTTTCCACCTTGGCTTGATAAAAATCTATATTCTTACACTTTTCTTACCCTTTTAATTAGATTTAATTGTAAAATAATCTGAAAGCATGATGCACATTAGCAGAATTGATAATAATTAACCCTGAAAAAAGACAGGCAGATGTAATGAACCCATCCCCAAGTGGACAAAAAAACCTTTCCACATGTCAGTGAACATCTATCAGTATTCTACTGTCTCATTAGGAGCAATGATGAAGGTGCAAATTCCAGTCAAACCTCTTTTACTACCTCTATTGGACAGACGGCTTAACATGACGTTATTTAGAATTAATGTAATTCACTGAGAGAGATCCGAGGTCCATTGTACCTTAGATATGTCTTCTTTTGTCTGGCACCCAGAACAATGCTCTGTCATTTTAGCAGAAGCTACTATGATTAAAGCACTCTGACAATAGACGGTGTAATTCATTTCATCATTAGGGATTGTGGACTGGGCCAAGAGAGACGAAAGGGTAGATTATTGAGGCTGCATGCTAATTTAGCCCAACAGAGAAGACGGACAGCCAAATAGACTAGCTGAGAAATATCACTTAGAGCTGAAGCTTCAGAAAAAGATTTTTCCAGATTTTTTTTTAAAAAGATCCACCACACCGTGTTAAGCGCGCAGCGGAAAATCGTCTATCATGTGACCAGAGGGGAATTTATGGGGTGTAATAATAGAAATAATCCACAGTGCACTCCAGGTGAGGAATGGTAAAGATGTTTATTTCAAAAGGCAACGACGCCACAACACAGGGAGAGCGGTACTTCTGGTTTTGAAATAGTCCTCCATTTACTGACAATTGTGCTCTATTACTGTTCTTAGTCACAAGAGCTCGGACACTTAGCCTCTCCTGAAGGCCTGCTTCTCATAAGTGTCTGAGCAGGGCTAGACGGTGCCATCTCACAAGTCTTTAATCTTCAGGGAGTGCCTGGCATTCTTTCTAAGCTCCCAGTCACTGCAAGAATACCACTTCATGTGTTTGCCTATAAAGTTACATGCCCATTAGGCCACCGCAGAAGAAAGTGTGCAATATTTACCGTCTGGACGATTAGGAATAAGCCTCAAATAATATCAAATTATACTACCCGCACCAAGAAACCGGGTGCTAGCATGAGAACAAAAACATCCTTCAGTATGCTTGACAGTGGGGGCCAAATTATGACAGAATTGCAGCATAGGTGGAAACTTACTGGTGCATCAGGAGTTGCCAATTTAACTTTGAATGCACTTTCTTAGCTTTGAAGGCTTCTATTTTAAATACCCCGGACACAGCAGTGAGTGTCAAATAACATAAATTAGAGCTATTCATGTGGAGTGTGTTTCATTCAAATGTCAAGTAAAGTGCTCATACTTGTAATTGTAAAGGCTTGCATGAGCTGAAAAAGCTGTTTGACAATCTCTGTAAAAGAAGCCAAAAAGGTGGCACACCACCGTAAACTTCATCAATGTCAAATGTAAGCTAAAGAATGCTGGGACAAAAAGCGTAGAGAAAGTTTCTGGAGTCGGCGACTAAGCCAAAAGAGTAAAATGTATGCTCTGCAAGGTGGGATCATTAATAACAGACTGACTAGTGAATGTTGTGGGGAACAATGGCATTGTGTAGAGAAGAGATGACGAATTCTCCTCTCTTTTCTCTCGTGATGGCTCTATCTATTAATTACTTTTATGTCTTCATTCATTATTTCATACCATTCCAACGCCCAGAGTGATTTTTAATCGCCTGTGGCGATTAAAAATCACCATGTTCACCATGTGTGTTTCAATACAGATTTTCAGTGCACTGAATTTGTCCCATCTGGTCACTGTGGTCACCAATAGTGGAAAGTATCTAAGTACATACTGGTATACTCAAGTAGTGTTCTTAAGCGTAATTTTGAGCATTAAGCATTATTTATTATGACAGCTTTAGTTATTGGTTATTTCACAGACAAAAGTTTATGTTCAAAACATTTGATCAGCTTACTAAAGAATGATGCAATCTTATATATTGAACTACCAAACAGTATAAGACAGTTTAAATTAACTTAATGTACTTCAGTCAGTGTATTAGTAAAAATTATTCAGTAGACCGTGGCAGTTCATTCTTGACCATGGAAATAATAGTTTGCAAGGAAAAAAAAACAAAAAAGCAAACAAAATAAAGCCTACTAAATTTTTGTGAAGCTTTCGGCTGCATCTCATGGTCTTTCTTATATCTACTGTAACTGTAACTGCGCAAACGCCAACCTTTGAAAGAAAATACAGGTGACATTTAGTTTCTGTTATTACTGACTTAATCCTGATACTCGCATAATCATTGATTACACCAACATGTCATCAGGATCTATTACACCAAGAATATTGTGGACTATGACTTTAGACCATTGATCCCTTCACTGATTTGTTTCAACTACATTAAATTTGTTCATTTCACTGATGAGCTTTTTAACAGTGCACCGAGTGTGGGAAGGAGAAATTCTTTGATAAATTCTTCTGTAAAATAAGCAATTTGCAGTCTAAAATTACAACTCACTTCCTCAAATTAATAAACATTGCACTCATTATAATGTATTTGTCAAATGCGTTTGTAACATGCACTACAAGCACACCCAAGCAATGTGCAACTAATAAGATGGCATTAGAAGAATCAGGTCTTGCATCCGCCAATGCACAATCGCTTGAAATTAGTTAAAGGGTTAGTTCCCTCAAACTACAAAACAAAAAAAACAATATAATACCATTTTTACAATTTTCTCACATACGCTTATTGGTACCTACAGCAAATGGGTAATTTTGTTTTTATGTGCTGAGATTTAGAGATTTATCTGGAAGCGTATGAGGAGGTCAATAAAAAGTAGCTCCGGTGAAAAGTGAGGAAATGCTGATTCTCAGCACACAAAAGCAAAACTATCTGCATGGCCACATACCACAAAGGGTAAGTCCGTGATTTGGATTTATAATTTTGTGAACTGACCCTTTAGCCAGTTGTAAGTGATGAGCCACGGTGAAGAAGGCTGTGTTTCAGTGGAGGCCTGTACACACTAGGGCGACAACTGAACACTACTGTAGGTTTAATTTCTCTTATGTCTTTTCTTTTATGTTTTATGTCTTTTTTTCTTTTACGCAGTATATGTTGTAGAATCAAAATATTCACAGTTTTTGTTGATTTAAAGCAGGAAGAAAGTAAAGCATTTTTGTGATCATGCATATTTCACTTGTGAGTGTGAAGCCATTAACAGATGAAGGGCTGGGAACCCCCTTCTTGCCTTGCTGGCCCATTGCATCAGTCTGTCTAGGCAGACTGGACATTCTAGACCTACAGTTGTCCCTCTGTGCAGCCAGGAGAGTCAGCATTACATACATTCTGCAGCAAAAAAGACATCTCAGCAGAATGTATGAACCGGAGATGAAGCACTGGCCTGGCATCCAGGCTCTGTGGTCGCCCCCCCCATCCTTAACCCTCCACCCACTCCTTCCATCCCTCCCCCTCTCTCCTCTGCCCCCCACACCCCCGCCCCCTACCCCAATTGGCTGTGGAAGATGGCTTCAGTGAGTCATCTTGGGACCGAGATCAAAGGCAAATTACAGTCGACGTCTATGCAAAATGTAATATGGAAACCCCCAAGCTATGTCCTCACTATTGATTTTTCTCTCTCTTCTTCCATCTCCTCTTTCTCACTCTGTCCCTTTCTCCTCATTTCTCCGCTTCATTTTTATCCAAGCACAATACTGTGCAGTGTGAAATTTGAAGAAAAAGGGCCCCTGAACCCTCTTCCAGATGAAGAAAAAAAAAAAGAAAACCAAGAGGGGGGAAAGAGTGTGATTTGGCTGTACCTAGTTATGCCTGTTTGCATTTAGAGTCCATTTTGTGATGTAAGTAGTCATGTTACTTGTGCGGAGTGCCACACACGGCGAGGGTTTGATGTCAAAGAGGGAGGGGTTGCGATACGTTACGCCCAGGCCTTTCTCAAATTAAATAAACTCGGCAGGCAGCGCTCCTCACATGCAATATTGTCATATTTGAGAAATATCGGGTTTTGGGGTTAAGATGTAAGTGGGAGGCTAAATGGAGTTCTTCGTCAGACTGCTCGCTCTCTGAAGTCACTCGGCCCTGCAGGAAATTGAAATGAATTGTGAAACATTCTCTATATAAAAGGAGCCCATGACTTTTATTTCAGATGTGAATATGCGGAATAGTGCTCGAGTCGTATATTTTCGACACGTCAGCGTGTTCACTGACAAAGCAGCGATTTCACACAGAAACACACACGCGCACGCGCACACGCACACACTGGCAGGAATGGCTGTACACATAGGTTTAGCTTTATGGTGTTGAAAACAAAGAAAAAATGGTTTTTCAGATTAAGGCAAAGAGGTGGGTTTTTTTGTTACATGGTTACAATAATAAACACATTGTTGAGATTGTGGAACAGTCATGCATTAAAAAGCAACACTGGCAATTGGTTTCACACGGGAAACGAACAGCGGTCTGCTGTGTCAAAGTCCTGTGTTATTTCAACCCATCCATCCACCCCAACATCCCCCTCCTATCGCCAACTTTGTCACTCGGTCTCCAATGTCACCTGACTTCCTCCTTTGCTCCCATCATAATTACTACAGCTTCTAGAGGTAACCTACCAATAAAACGTACCTGTTGTTCAAAATAAGCTGCTGGCACAGACGACCTATTCGCTCGTTTTTTTACGGGAGGACAGAGACCTACTGAGAGCCTCAGGGGTGAAACCCAGGGCAAAAAGTCCACAAAAGACATGCTGCTGCTACCAAAGCTTATTGCATGAGTGCACGGTAACAACTAGAGGCCAACTATCAAGAGTTTTATCAAATCAGAGCTCCTCCAATCAAAATATTTTGGCAGATGGACAGTAAGTGAGAGATTTTACTGAAAGAATAAAAAACTGAAACTGTAAAAGTATGATGCCCCCCTCCCATCCCCGGAAGAAATGACATCATTCATATTATGAACACAATATATCAGGTAAACAAACAAATAATGACAGCATCTGCACTAATTTCACAATATGTTTGAATGAATTTCTTCTGGCAAAATAGTTATTGAGTAATGAAGGTGTTTGTAATTTGATAAACCATGTGCATATAGCTCAAAGGTGTTGATCATCCACACTGCATGAGCAGCACAAAGAGTCACAACAAATAGACATTTTGTTCCAGTTGCAGTGTTTGTAGTTGTAGCGCTGGAGCCTATAAAACTGTGGGTAAATATTGTGTCAAAATGAGAATAAAACGCTCAAGGGATGAAGTCAAGCAACACACCTGGAATCCAGAGAGAGACCAATGGAAATATGGAGAGGCAGGATGATAGACAGAGAGATTGAGAGGTATGTGGTTGCTGAATTAGTGAGTTGGAGAGTGTGTGTATGCATGCATTGTGTGCACTACTGCATTCCCATGCACACCATCGACTCCCCTCCCCACGTGTTGTTTTTGCTTTAAGTGGATGCATGCTTTCAAAGAGTGTTTGTGAACCTGTGTGTTTGTGTATTAGCTGCAGCTGTGGTGGCAGTGGCAGTGGGAGAGGGCTGTCGCAAAGACATTAAAAAAGGAAAGAAAACCTTTTTTCCATTTGTGTGCAAGTGCAGCTGTGCCAGCTTCAGTGCCCTCAGCTATGGGCACAAAGACGACAGTGACAAGCCATTCATTTCTCTGACGAGCTGTCGCCTGCGGCAGGATAGGTGACTTCTCCCAAGGTTATTTATGGCATTGTTGATCTCTCATTCTCAGAGTCGGTCCTCTCCGTCACCCAATCCCTCCCCCCGTCCCTCGCCATCCGACATCCCAGCAGCATCCCTCTCTTTCTATTGCCATTTATCTGTCTCTAGCTCTTCGCCTCATGCTGTCATTAGCCAGATTTGATCATTCCAAATATTGATGAGTTCATGTTTATAATGGAAATACGCATATCACTTGTGTCTCTGAATGTGCACACAAGGCTAGTTCAGGCTTTGTCTCCGATATCTGGGCCTACATATATCAAGCATCTCAGAATCCTTCCTTGGAATCACACTTAAAGTTAAACTACAGCTAAAACAACCCTACCTTACAGTCGGACTTAATAGTTATTTATGTAGCTGAAAAAGAGCTCCATTAGTAGAGAATTGAAAATAGGATGACATATTGTAGTTTTTCTGTTAGTTTTGATTTGGAGTACTAAACAATGGAAAAATTTGAAATGCAGAAAGTAGTCTAGATGCCCCTAGCTGATCCGAAGAGTCAGTATTGGGGCCAATCCTAGATAATAATCCTAGATAAATAAGTGGACCAGGTTATGCAAAATTTATTAATAGCTTACGCCCAAAATGATGTTTACTGATCATTGTAACCGTCCCGTTCTTCTTTCTCAAGGAGACAGTTGGATTGTGCGTATGATGTGCAATATCGCACATTTAGCAAAGATGTTCCAGTGGCGCTTGTCTCCTTGACAAACCTCATTTTCTCTTCGGCTGCCCAATAGACCATTCATTAAGCCCCGACCCCCTTACGTGCTGTCGTAACACCTGTCAAGCTCTCTGTTCTTGTACGGCACCTTTGCAGTTTCATAATTATAACAGTGGCAGTGGCAGGTTTACCTCTCAAAATTCTTTGTGAGACATTTGAGCGTTGATTTCAGGAAGGGCAGATTTTTTTCAGCTGAAATGACAATTATCACTGGCAGACTTCATCAGCGGCACCTAGCCTACATAGCCAGCTAATATTAGCTGGATGAGCTGGTTGAAAACTTATGAATGTTTACAGCTGACTTGTATTGTAACGAGAACCCTCTAATTGGGGTCCTAAATATTAACATAATGGCTACATACATAATATTTGCTAAAACCATGTTCCAGGCAAAAGGTCAGCGTCCTCAGCAGCTAATGAGCCATGTAGAACACATGGGGATGGAGCAGCATTGTTCATATATTGCATGGCAGAGTTAGTTAAGTATTATAAGTATGTTGTGAGGGATAAAGAAAAGTGTTAGGTAAGACAGTTCTAACAAAATTCTATTAGTCTGCTTAGCTTACATAATTGTTTGCATTTTCAAATAGAATGATTTCACTTTAACATTACAGAAAAGGCTGTTAGGATGAGGACTGAGGACTGATGTGTTGGTCAAACGTAAAGCAATCTTTGGTACTATCAGCTGGGGTTGCTGGAACTTCCCCAGATCCAAGAGCAGGACAGAGCTGCTAACATTAACTTAAACTCTGGCAGCTTCCAGGACTGGCTTCCACACAGTGGGGAAATGCTCTACAGCAGATTTGCTAGTCATTCACAGGTTTTTTTCAAACTGAGGTGTTACGTGCGTCTCCGCTGTCCTAAATACCAGCAGAGATAACAGTCATTTTCAGTGTTAAGATTGATAAAATGCTTTTAGTCCCAGGCCTAAAAGTAGGACTAAATATGCTTCACTCAAAGAATTTCAGCCGCCTGGGCCTGATTTCTCACTCTGAGGGGCTTGACAAATACAGGTCCAAAAAGCTTCAATCAGAGCGACAAAACCAAGTAGATGCAGAGTTAGGGCTTACTCCTTCACATATTTACTTTGTCCAGCACTTTGCCTTATGCAGACAGACACACACACACATATAAAAACATGGGCACACACTCCTTCACACTCACTCACACACACACAATGCACTAGTAATGTGATTTAACCTGCTTTGGTGAGCTCTGACGGGTACTCGACATGATTAAGAGGCAATATGCTGTTGCGTACAGCCAAGCTAAAGATGTTTCTTTCTCCGAGTCACTCCTATTTGCCTGCTTCTTAAGCCCCTCTTTGCATCTTCCTCTACATGTCTTTTAAGCACTTCAGAGGCATCCGGGAGGGAGAACTTTACAGACACATCATCCACGATCCCTCACTCAGACATAGGAGAATATCAAATGTCAGTCAAATGGGGAGTAGCTGTGGTAATAAGGTGTTCTTAAAGTCCTTTCTGGGAGGCAAAATGCTGGAAAGTTTAGACTGGGTTCACCTTTTAGGGTTTTTTTTTTTTTTCTTTACATAAGGCACCCTCTTCCATTCCCTAAAGACTGATCATCATGTGCATGGAATCCGCACCCTGCCGATGCCGAGGAAGTTCGGACGCATCCAGACGAAAGAGCGATTGTGAGAAAAAGTGGCCGAGGTAAGAAGGTGCAGTTTTGATTCAAGCTGCTTGACCTCTTGGTTTACATCCAAGTGTCTGTATCAGCAAAAAGGATTCTTATGCGTCTGTATGCGCACAACACACTGCACGTTCAGACATCTAAAAAGCTGCTGAGCTGTTCATCTATACATAACTTTCCATCTCTGCAGACTTGCTCCCAGTCCAGTCCTTTCCCCCCCTTCCATCCAATCCTGCCTTCAGTTTTTTTTTTCTCTTTCCCAACTTCCTTCTCTTTTATTCCCGTGTTGTCCTGCCGTTTGCTCGTGGCGAGACAGGCATCATCTCGTATACATGGCGTGGTGTGCGATGTGGGACTGCGGTAATGCAAGCATCTGCTCAGGGCTTTTGTGTTCAAAAGATTCAATTAAAAAATAATTACCAAAAGATTAGTGGTAGTCCGGTACGACTGTACTGTTTGAATAGATGTTTCCTTTTCATCTGCTGTAATAATAGAATGCTTTTTTAATTAAAGAGAAAAGAGGAAGCAGATGAAGAAAAAGAAGAAGAGGAAGAAAAAAAAGGCGGGCCCGCCTCAGTACACTCTGTCTGAAGACAAAGTTTGTTTGATGTGCAGCAAAATTAAATATTTTTTTGATCTAACAAATTAATTTTCACCCCCACTCCACAGCCGTTCCCATCCTTCCTATTCCTTTTTTTTTTTCTGGAGGAGATAAAGACAATTTAATTTAGATACCACACAAACATGCGCACACACACAGACACACACACACACACACACACACACACACACACACACACACACACACACACACACACACACATTCCCTTGGTCAAGGCTGATGAGGATCCACTACTACCACCAGTCAAACCAAATCCTAGGTGGAGCGGGGAGTGTAATAAAAAAAAAAAAAAAAACACAAGTCCCAATCAAGCATGGGTGGGGTTGAGTATAGGGGAGGGGTGATGGCATTAAAAAGTGCTCTGTGTCCTAAGTGAAGACTGTCGAGCTGCTGCAGTGATATGCATATGTGAGAGATTGTCATGTCAACACTTACTGCCAGCCATAACTTACAGAAGACAATTTGACCTATTATTACGACACTTTTACAAAGAACATGATTTTTAGGACGGGTAATTCTTGTGTCATTCAAAAATCTATTGAACACAAATACCAGGAGCACTAAATTGGAACATTTTACCTTAAATTCAATTCTTGATAAATGTAAATACTGTATTGCACTCTGGTTGATTTGTTGTTCTATGTAACTGTTAATGCAAAGGGGCCTTTACACTGTTATTTTCCAGATCAATACTGGTTTTCGTTAAATCGTTAAATGGTTTTGTTTCTGCAATAAATTATTTAAAAGCAAGATGTATATGAGTCTTTATTGAGCTTCAGTTTGTTTCTCTAAAAATCTGAACATTTGTCCATTTTCCATGAAGACTACTAGGAAAAAACAGAAATAAGAAGCACCTATATAGCTAAAAAAACAAACCAAAACAACAACAACACCAAAAACAAACAAAAAACACATGAGATGTCAGATTGTTTAACAAACCTTCAAGGCCAGATTTTGTTTATTTCTCCACTGAATACCTTTGTGACATTGCTAGTGTCTCTAAGGATAACAGTTGTGGTCAGCTCGCACTCTCTGAAATAACTGAAATATATTATAAATGATATCCAGAAAACAACCTGGGTGATCCTGTGACAGGTCATCTAGCGTCACCAGCAGGTTCAGTTTTTCTTTATTTTTTTTAATTTGGACCAGCAAAGCTGAAGACATACCCATCGGCCTCAGTTGTACTTTGGGGTCTGTGCTATGTAATTAGCAAATGTTAGCAGGTTAACACACTAATCTAGGATGATGAACATGGTAAACTTTACCTGCTAAACATCAGTATGTTAATACTGTCATTGTGAGCATGTTGGCATGCTGACATTAGCATTCACCTTAAAGCATAGCGATGCCTTACAGAGCTGCGCCGCCATAGGGTCCTTGTCTTGTAAGGATATATAGCCAAGCTTTCAAAGCTACCAAAAAGTAGCCTACTGATGCCTTGGACTGCCATGTGACCCCCACCTTGCACATCTTAGCCGTCCCGCAAGAGTCTCCCATGTCGTGAGTGTCAGGCCCAGTCAGTTATTAGCTCAGTCTTCGTACCAAGAGTCTGAAATCCCTCCCTGTCTTTGGTTACACCCCAACCACAACCATAACAGTCGGTTCTGTTACAAGAAAAAACAATGAGTTCAACCCGCTTTCTCTTTCTCATGAGGCTGAGAGATGGTGGGGAGGAAAATTTAGAGAGAGTGAGTGGAGAAAAGCGGATGAGATGGCCAGAGAGAGAGATGTCATTGACTCTGTGTCCCTGTAGCTTTGTTCCTGCCATGCTCTGCAGCACAGGACCTCAGTGCCCTCAAGCAGCATTTCTCTCTTTCTCTCTCTCTCTCTCACACACACACACACACACACACACACACACACACACACACACACACACACACACACACACACACACACACACATACTGTGTTTGGCCTGTCAACCATGGCAGCACCTGTCAACTGCTGACCACTTCATCGGACACCCCCAGAGAGCGAGAGAGAGAGAAAGAAAAAGAGCGAGCGGCTACTACAGACACAGAGCAGGAAAACCCAACTGACCTCTGTGTCCAGAGGGGTCCACTCTGCTATAAGATATTGCAATTTTCACTCTGCAAGCCATTCAGCAAAAATGATATAAACAAGGTAACTTCAGATATACATTAAAACGGCATTCTATGTTGCTAAAACCTGAATATATTTGAGCTTTTATCCTCTTACCACTTGTTTCTCTGCTTTTCACAGACTGCTACTACTATGAAATTTCACAAATATGAATTTGTGACATATATATCAGTAGAGTAAATATCCAAAACAATGCCTCCCTGCCTAGTGCCATTCATAAATATTACCAATTGATCTCTGCTTTTGGAAGAGATTGAAATTAAAAATTCATAGCAGAGTGATTAAGATATTAGTATAGTAGCCTGTTATAAGAAATGGTAAGGTGGTTGAAAAGAAAGAACATAACTCAAATTATTTATAACTTCATTTTATTTTCTACACCATTAAAAGACACTCATTACACTTAATGTAGTAATGAGTTAATGTATGAAACAACAGTATACCATTTTTAGAAGGTAATTTCTCGGCCCATAGGAAAATGTTAAAGGTTGGGGGCATTATTGAGACAAAGGAATGCTAATTTTGTTCTTTGGAATCTGAATAAAGAGTTCATTATTTCTGGGGGATATATCATTTCTGAATTGTGAAGGGACGTTCAAAAGAAGTGCTTTAAAATCTGCTTTCAGCCAAACCTTTTTCTTGTTTTACTGGGTGATATTACAATATACATATATAAATATATATATATATATATATATATATGCATATACACATTTGTGTAAGATATGTGAACTTAATACATTTATTTCTATTAATAGTCCTGAATAGGTAGTTAATTTTCCAAATTTCCATATAATAATGAAATCAATTTACACGTGAAAATTATGATTTAGTATTTATTTTTTTCTTTATTTAGTGGTTTTTACTGTTTGCTTTTTTGTACTTTTTTTTCTCTCCTTAAAAAAAATGCCAGCATGCATGTTGAATACATGGCAGAGTATTCAACTGAAACTAAAAATATGGCAGTCCCACTTGGTAATAAATCCTTGAAAACTTTAGATCCATTGCCGGTCTCACAATCAAGAATATTCTACCGTTCAATTCAAAATATTTAAGCGGACCAGGAGGGGGAAGGCTGGTAAGGAGCTAAATGCTGTTTAGTGCTTGGGATGAAACTGAATACCAAATGAAAACCACAAAGACTGGGCAAACCGTACATAAATACAATCATTTAGACATGCAGTCATATCACATTCATATTACAATATATGTGAATTACTGATTTCAATTTAGGAATAATGCACATAACTCTTTTTTTTAATACATTTATGACGCAGTTTCAAGTCAGCTGTTCCCTTCTTTGATTAGTCACGTTGTCGCTGTTTTGCACTCTCTCCCACTGAGTGAATACTGAATGAATAGATTACATTGCTCTTTGGTCTGATGGCGCATTCACAAAACATCACTAGAAAAAAAAAGTAGGGGAGAAGAAAGCTTCAGAGCAGAGGGATTAGAATTAGGAATTTAGAGTGTTTGTTGGAAACAGACCAGTCATGGTATTGTTTACCTCCTGCTTACCTCCTGCTCAGGCTTATTGGCAGGGCTTCAGTTTAACTAAGCATTGATTCTTATTTAGGAGTGTGCAATATGGAGTACAAGTGCTGTAAAAAAAAAAAAAAAAGGTGGATTTAACACAGAGGCCTTAAGAAATTTTCATTTTGATTTGTGTATGTAAATATTGTCAAGTGAAGACGTCAAGCAAATGCACCCTATTTTCCGTGACAACTTTTTTTTTGTTGCTCCTGGTATGTATGTATTTGTGTGTATATGGGTATGTTAAATCCATTTGCCTGTCCCTAAAGCTAAGCCAAAGCTACTGTAATTGTCCCTTTTCACCCTCTTTCTCTCCTCCTTTCTCTGTCGATGTTCATCTTTACCCTCCTAATTTTTCTTTTTTAAATATCAACATTTGTTGACATTCTGGTGAATTTGCACCATAATAAGTCATGCCACAGTAGCTACTAACAGTTTCTGTTTGCACCGTAACAATGGATGCACAGATCAATCTACTGGATTACTTTTGATACTGAAGAAAGTCTACATTATGTGATTATGAGGTTGTAATAAAGTGCCTCATCTATCTTTGTTGGACACTGGTGATATTGATATTGCTATTATGAGTTTGAATCCCATGTGAGAAAGGCAGACTCCACCAGTAACAATGAAAATTACTATATGAAGAGGCATTTACATAATTCTAATACATTACATGGCTATCACTGACAAAATGCCATCCATAAATAATTTAAAAACTTAGGTGAGCAGTTATGAAATCCTTAAAGGTTATAACTGTAAATGCTGCCATCTATTAAAATTTTGTACACTATAGTACTCAAAAGTCACCGAAAAATGCTAGGAGGATGTCCCAATACAGTGCTGTCGGTTGTTGATCTGTAAAGAAAGAAAAAGAGCTACATTTACATAAACATCTGTTTTAGCCCCAAAAATGTAGAAATTACACCATCCATTTCTCTGTTAGGTTGTACAGGGATAAGATGGAGGTGGAGGGAGCAGTGAGAGAGTGGAAACAGAGGGAAGATATTAATTAAGCAGGGATTGTGCATTGACTCTGTCTTGTGCATAAGACAGAAGGTTAAACAAATGCCAGGGCAGCGGTGTCACTTCAAACAATGACTATTAGCTTTGGAATCAGCCTTGTGTCTGCCGAGGAACACAGTCCATTCAGACTCCTGATTGTTAGCCAGCATGCTGTGTGTATGTGTGTGTGTGGTGGAGGTGGTGATTTGGGGGGGTCATTCCATTTCAATCTGTGGTTAAATTAGCCGAAGGCAGCAGAGGTTGAAAACACACAATTACTGGTGCGAGTCGGGCCGGTGGGGACTGGCGAGGCAGGGGCAACATTTAAAAAAATGATAGTGATAGATAGAGACATTATTGAAAAGAGGGATGGTGGACAGTGGTCGAGATGGAAGAAGGGCATGCAGGTTGGATGGTTTTGGAGAGAAAGTTTGTGATCAGCGTGTTAAAAAGGTGTTTTCAGAGGTAACTTTAGAACCTACAGCCTTGTTTCAAATGCAGTCTACAAAGACCTCCAACATGCAAAACCACATATTTCTTGTTTAGTTTTGATGCATTAAACTGCTCCTACGCCCAGACAGAATGAGTTAAAATAAATTTAGAAGTGGTGTGGATGCTCACAGAGTCAGTAAAGGTGATATGGAGCAAAAATTGATGCAACTGTGCAGTCCTCTTTTTTATTTTGTCCTTCTAGCAGGGAAAATCTGGCTGATGCACTATTATGACAGCTAGTCAGTGTCATTCCGCAGGTATTATTTATAAAGAGATGAGTAACATTATAATAATAGTAAATAACTCAGTCCCCCTCCTAAAAGCAATTTAAGGCACTGCCTTGCTCAATTTAATACACAGGTGTTTTGCTACTGTAACCTTAATTTGTCTAGCGACCAGTATCTTATGGTGTTTGATTTTAACTAATGGTCAACTTTAGACAGAAATTGCTGTGTAACTGACATTACTGAAGTTAGCTGATCATATGACTCTTTTCTTCTTGTGCCACTGTTACATTCACTATCATCTGATGGCCACTGGTCAGTAAATGCTAAATAAGCTTGCTTTGAAGTGGAAGAAAAATTCCAGCTACATTTAACACTTAACACTTTAACACAAGTAACACTTAATTTTTCTGGTCCCATAATTGTGTATAATTTCCTACAAAAGGATTTGATATTTACCTTTAAAGTCATATGAAACTTGTCCCTGGTAGCTACGCAATTTGGTACTAACTATAGGCAAAAATTAGACATTCTTCAAAATACACTTTACAATGAACTAAGTAAAATCATTTGCTATTAGTTCTAAATGACATAGTTTTTCTCAGGCAACGTCTTAGAAATAATTATCAATAATTATGAACCCATAAAGTAAAGCCTTACCAAGACATGCAAGTCAAAACCACTAATCATACTGTAACAGTTGGGCCACTTTCAGCAGAAATGCCTACAACATGTCATAATGACACTCAATCTCTTTTATCTTCTGGCCCAGGGCGTCAAACTTGTTCCAGTAACAAAAGAGCAACCATTCCTTTTGGAATTTGTGGAGTAGGGCAAAATACTACGTTTCGGGAGCTCTAAAGGACTCAGTATGCTTCAAACAAAGTTCTTGTTGGATTGTCTAACTATGTTTGAAAACTCCTTTTCCAACCTCAACTAGTCTGGAAAAATAACAGAGTTCAAAATAAAAAAATAATTTACAGGGGGTGTCAGGCAATAGCAAAGAATGTGTCAAATGGCTCCAAAATGCACCTGTCTTATTATATACATATATTGAACAACTTAAATGATGTATCAAAAATGAAATACAAAAAGCAAACAGGCTACAGTGGGGTCCAAAAGCCTGAGACCACTTTCCCATTCAAGACAATGGGAAAATGGTCTCAGACCTTTGGACCACACCGTATATAACCTTCAAACTTTTCCCTTTAGGTAAGTGATATAACAAGCCAGAATGGATTAACTGTTCGAGGCTATTTAAGTCCTCTAATGTGGAAAACTCATTGTGAAAAAGTCATGGTGTGAGTACATGTTGTCTACACATGTACTTACACATAACCTATGGAGCAGCAGAAGCCAGCACACTCAGAATAAATTGCCAAATCAACATGACAAAGAGAAGGTGGAAATAAACAAACCAGCAAAGCGGAGACTGCCTAATGTTAGGGGGCTCTTTTGTATTGAGAGAAATTACAGAAGCGTTTGATTTGTGCGGAGGTGCCATCCTGAACATATGGCGTTTTAATTCTTGCCGGTCTCATCTGGATAACTCAGAGCCCGCCGAATTTCGCACCACCATCAGGGAAATATGGACACAAGCGGAATACTTAACAGCAAAGGTCTCCAATTTCCCACCTTAATGGGCATTCTCATCCCATTTTCCCCCTTACTTCTTCTCTTTTTTTCTTTTCTTAAATCCAGGCCTTTGTTTGTTTTTCTCTTTTCAGCCCTTTTTTCTCATTCTTTTCACTCTTCTTGTCCTCCCCGCTTCCCTTATTTGCATTGATTTCCCCACTTAGAGGAAGAGTGGACTCGGAGGGAAAATAGGACTCCATCAAAAAACTCACACACATACATTTCCCCACCATCCTCAGGCACACACACACACACACACACACACACACACACACACACACACTCACTCACATACATAAACACACACGTACACAGATAACCACAAACCTCACACCCACACACACCTCCACACACACACCTGACACTAGAAGAACACTAGCAGTGTGCAGAATATGTTTGCGGCTGTTCAGTTTTTTAATCGTCTGATGCCTTTTGTGTGGGGTGACAGCTCGAGATGAGTGACTAATAAGTCCAGGCATGGCGCTGTCCTGCTGGGCTGAGCAGTCTCTTTACACACACACACACACACACACACACACACACACGGACACAAATATATATATAAAACTCACACTAACACAAAAAGAGAGCCCTGAACCTCAGCTTTGCTTCATATCCCATGCACACACTCAGTTTCTCGCACAAACACACACACACAAGCCCCTAATCATCCTGGTGTCTAGCACTCCGCTGGCGATCACCACTCTGCCACACTGCCATCATGGGCCAATTAACTGGCCATATATCTGTCTAACGGTCTCCTCTGGCTGAATGGACAGTAGTGGAGTAGCAGTAGTAAGCCGCTACATGGGCCCACCCGCAGCTAGCACTCAATTTGTAGCTTAAAGCCTGGTTGCAACAACACTCCAGCATTATTAGGGCTGGTAGCACTATTGAGGATTCTTCTGTGTGTGTGTGTGTGTGTGTGTGTGTGTGTGTGTGTGTGTGTGTGTGTGTGAGAGAGAGAGAGAGAGAGAGAGAGAGAGAGAGAAAGAGAATGCGTAGAAGGGAGGTTCGTGCATGCTTTTGTGTGTATGCCCTAGCATGCATGAATGTTTCTGTTTTTGTATGGAGGTTCGCCTTTATGCTTGTATGTAAACTCAGAGCAACCACATCTGGCCCCATGTCGGAGGACTCGGGGGAGGATCGGTGATGTGCAAATAATGGCTAATGGTGCTTTCATGTGCACATTAGTTATACTTTTCTGTTTGTTCTGAAATGGAATGCAATTGTATGTTCATATGCTTTTTGGTAGGAAGTCATAACAAACTTGGAGGGCCAACATACTACACATAGTAGAGAAAAGACAATAAGGATTCAGTTTTGGTAGATGAAATTAATGTTACTGCCAGCGATTTTGGTCAATACAGTTAACTCACAACTTAGCCAATTAGTATTGGATTAACATATACCTTTCTGACTGGACTCAGCTGTTTTTTTTCTGATGGGAAGGTTTACAGTAACTAAGTACACAACTGAAAAGGTGTGTTCAAACTAAATGTGAAGTGAATTTAAGTGAATCAAGCTACCGCCAAAATGTGCTTTTCATTCAGTCCAGACACACCTAAAGAAAAAGATAACTCACCTCTTAAAGTGAAAAACTAAAAAATGATCTTCACTTTATTTGCACAAATGTCATCACACATGGCTGGTGTATAAGCGTTGTGTTGAGCGATCTAACAACTCATGAGTGGTCAAAACAGTGAGGTCTCACAATTAGTTGCTGAAGTTTAAAACTCTCAGGACTATGTCCCTTCTCCATGCACCTTGGAAATGGGTGGAATTGCACCAGAAATCCCTACTTTGATTGGTCAAGATTAACTCACCAAGTCTCCAGTTCTTTCTGTTATTGTCTTCCAGTGTCCTTTTCCCTTCACTTCTCTTCATGAGTTGGTGTCATAGAGCCTTGGAAAATTATCATTCTCATATTTACATTGACTTTATATGAAATTGCACAGCCTCTAAATTATCTTTGCATTCAGTCTGAAAATAGAAATTAATTTAATAACAACTACAATAAACAACTTCATAAATTTAGATAAGTGTGACATTGTAAACTGCACTGATTTAGCAAAAGCGCCTTCAGTCCTGATTCTTAAGTGTTGCCTGGTTGCCTGAAACTCTCAAAACTCTTTTTGTTTTACATTTTTGTAACTGCATAACCTCCATAATGTCAGACTGAGTTAGTGGCATGCAACCAGACAAAGCTACCGACAGTCCCAAACCCAAAGATACATGCAACAACAAAGAAAAGTAGCAAATCCACACACTGGAGAAATTGGAAGCTGGAAATATCAGGCATTTTGCTTCATAAATTACCAATTAATTATCAGAATGATTTTCTGTCACTTGAATAGTCAGTACATTGACACATTGTTTAATCGCTTGAGTCCATGCGACAATGTTTGTGAGAAAAATTAAATTCCCCTTTCCCTTAAAAACTGCTCCAAGGGAGAAACTTCAATGACTTACCATGGAAGATGGTGTTTTTTCTACGCATATTTCCATATGGGTATAAGAGAATTTACATTGACAGCAAAGGTAGAAACCAAAAAAGACAGGCCACAGGATTAGATAAAATGGGAAAAGAGAAAGAAAAAAATGAAAGCGAGGAAGAAATGAGCTAAAGCCCAGAGTGCTCTAGAAGTGATCATTCTAATTTAGCAACTGATGTAAATCTAAATGAAGTCACGTCAGGAGTCGACTGATGGACACAACACAATCACCCTGGGACTCCCCATCTGATTCTTTTTCACTTCTTTCAATCCACCTTCTCCATCTCGATTTCTGAGACACTGTTTGAGGCTTCTGAGTGGGTAACCTCAGCAACACCACACGCAAAGGGGACTAACAGAGGTATTACTGTGTTTAGTATTGCTATTTGGGTTGGGTGACTAAGTTGGATGAGGTGATGGAAGAACAGGAAGCAAGGAAGCAGGAAGTGCAGAAGGTTAGTGAGTCTATCTGTGCTCGCTGACAAACACCGTGAGACTCATATTCCCATCTGTGTCCCAACAGATCGGAGCAGCAGGGACATGGCAATGCAGCAGGTTGTCTTGGTCCCACTGCCCACAGATGAATAAATAAACCACAATCACAGTTTTTATACAGTGTGCGTTGGTGAATCTTTTATATTCATTAAATCACAGAATCAAACAAAAATATAAATGTACACATATACAGTATCTTAGATTTAATTTAGAATTAAATACAATTCCACATACACTGTTAGCTTCTTTCATTAAGCAGCAATAACTGATGACGATGTGAAAAAAAACTGTTTTGGTTCACTCTCTCTTCTCGCATAGCATTGTTCCTGGCAGCAGGCAAGCTGTTTTTCACCACAAAAGTTGTAAAAACCCACTGTTAACCACAGTACCTTCCCAGCACCAAAGCAACTAGTGAACTGGTGAACATAGCGGATCATTTAGCAGCTAAAGAGCCATACATTTCCCTCAGAGGTTGGTGGAGACCACAGTGGAGACCAAAAGCAGTTAAAGGAGAGGGAATATTAGACTTACGTTTACCAGGTGGCCAGACACACAATTCCAAATAAAACCATATGAAAATGCTCCATAAATACTGGATGTCTAAAAAAGCAACTGTTTGCTAAAAAGTTTGTCACATGAACTTAGAAGGCGATGATATGTCAATGCCGTGTTCACAACTTCTTTTCACTCTCACCAAGTGGGAAAAATAAAACAAAAAACAAAAAAACAGTCACTGAAGGTTTGGGTTGGCAGTTGAAATATCAGAAATAGAAACAGCCGGGTCCAAAAGTCTGAGACCACTTTCCTACTCAAGTCAATGGGAGAATGGTCTGTTGACTTTTTCTGATATTTCCACTGCCAGCCCAATATATTAAAGGTTTGTGTTGTTCACAGTATTTAAAAATTACATTTAAAAAATTTAACAACAATATCTCTCTTCACAACATCCCCTTTAATCTGGATAATCCTGAGATTGCCACAAAGAGTTTATTCAAATAATTGGACAACATCTGATGGTGAAATTAGGGGTGGGAAGTGCGTCCATCAACTTTTGAAACTTTCCTAAACAATCTAATAATCTCAACCACTTTATGCAGTGATTGGCCAAGTGTGAAACTTTCTACCATTATCCTCATTTGTGCGATTATTGCCTGAAGACTATAAGAGACACAAAAGAAACAGAGATCTTGGAGCGAGATTGGGAAGGCAGTGTGATGTAGTTTGGAGGATTCTATGACAGCAGGGTTTTTGAGCCTTCAAGTGTGACCATTCAGATCAGGTATAACCACTTTTGCCTTTAGACGTGGTCAGTAAACATTTCATACAACCTTGTTCATTTGTTTACAAATAAAACCAAAAGTGTGGTGCCACCAATAAACTGCAATGTCCCACATAAGAAAACACCTGGAATAAGGAATAGATCATTAATACTTATTTTCACCTGGATTTAATGTTCTTGTGGATTAAAAGTTTTTTTTGTAATCTGAAACTGAGGATGAAAACAGGAAAAACAGAGCTGATCATGCCCTTGATATCACTCCAGTTCATTAAAAATAATACATGGAAAAGGACCAGATATTTGCACCTAAAAATTCTTAATCTTATACATAATCTTATTTTCTTTCAAATTTTGTACAATATTTTTTTTAACTGATTTAAACAATTTTTTTAATTATTCAAAAGTAAATCAATTTATAAATATTATTTTGATAAAAATTGAAAACCAGAAATAATAAGTCCCACCTACGTTGAAGCCCATTTCTATGCTTTAATGGATATTGTGTGTGTATGTGTGTGTGCATGACCCCAGCCAACAAACCAAAGCAAGGGTGTAGCTCCTTGCACTAAGTGGTCATTCATCACTCTGAGAGCTCCAGATAACTCCAGCCTTCACCAGTGGGTCATTGTATGACCGTCTCCTAACCTGGCTGCTAAAACATTTAACCATCTCCTCCTCCTGAAAGACTGAGGGGCAGTGAGCTCAATCGAGGTATAACCCAGGCAAAGGTGACCTCTGATCCAGCCTTTATCCCCTGAAACTCAGCCCATCTCTCCTGTTAGCTGCCCCCTTCAAGGACCAGCTGACCTGAAAGCCAAAGAAGGCCTTCCCAAATGGATCTCAGTCAGTCTTCTTCTGCCCTTTGCGTGCAGATGCATACATGGAGCTTACATCAACAAACCATCACAGTGTAACACCTATCACACAGCAGCATCTGCACACCTACCGCTACACATGACTGGTGAAAGGAAAGGAATAAAGGGAAGAAGACGGATGAAGAACTCTTTTGATACACTGCTTCAGGCAAACGAAGAGAAAACTGATTGAACCTTGATGAGAATTATATCAAGGGGAGTGTTCATTTGCAGCAATGGACCTACTGCATGCGTTGGGGAGTAAAGAGTCCTGTACATATGTATGATCTGTGCTTGACTGTGACTGAGAGGTAAATTGAGGCACGAGGGAACAGCAGATTTCCATGATTTTTTCCATTTTAACCTTATTCTGACAAGCCCTCTGATAATATCGTAATAAGTAAAGTTATAAGTACACTTTAAATGAACTCAAATCAGTCTGTCTGTTTCTGCATATATTTATCTATCAATCTTGATGCTGAAATTGCAGTTTGTGGTAATCCTAGAAAATAAAATAATGAAAAACCAGAAATCCCTTACACAGCCATAATAACTAGTGATGTGTCGGTCGCCAATGAGTCGGCTCTATGAGCCGGCTCCTTATGTGAACGATGAGAACTGGCTCCCGTATGAGAGACAATTTCTATTTTTTGTTAATGAATACAAGACAGAATGATAGGATGATATTTTCGCCACACTGCTTAGCCAAGGGCACTCCATGCACTGACTGAATATTGTGTTGATGCGCGTGCCTTACGACCAATCACGTGTGATGACGGACAAGGATCATACCATCGGGTTAAAAGGGGGAGGACTGGGTACAGGCTGTGTAGACTTGTTTGTGTTTAGTATTTAAAGTCAAAAGCTGATTTACAACATTCAGTATAAATACAACATTCAATACACGTGTAATAGTGTTTGATGTTTTTACATCAAACATAATGTAAAATAAAGTTATTCTGGAAATTATAAGGTTTAGTATAATTACATTGACTAATTTAAGTGATATACATGCACACATACCAATCATAGGTCAAAATATTGCTAAATTTGACTGAATTACTGTATAAAAGCCAGAATTGGTACTAAATGAAGGTCCGTTTGGGAGCTAAAGGAACCAGCTCTTATTGCTTAGCAGGTTGTACCTGCAAACCAATGAGTCTACAGTGATGCCAACTGCTCTGTGAGGCTGTACTCTGGCATAGGACTGTTTTGAGGTAACTGCTAACATCAGCATGCCAACATGCTCACAATGAGTGTTAATTTCTTGATGTTCGGCAGAAATAATTTATACTGTCATATTCTGTCTTCTTAGCATGCTAACATTTGCTAATTAGCACAAAACACAAAGTAGAGCAGAGGCAAATACCATTATTTATTTGGGTAGAATAGGACAAATAAAATAGATGGTGCTAAACGAAAAATAAGGGCAATCCCTAAAGAATCACCAAAGATATTAGAGACAGACATTCGGAGTCTCTGAACCAAGAATGTTTGTAAAAAAAAACTGTACCAATCCACTGAGTCAATGTTGAGATATGTCAAAGTATAAGTGAAAACTTCGACCTACTGGTAGATAAAATGGCAGCGGATCACCAAACTCTTCAAAGGATTCATCCGCTGGGCATCATGAATGGCTGCACAAAATACCATGGCAATCAGTCCTATACCTATATTTAAGTCTGGACCAAAGTGGTGGACCAACCGATAGACTGACATTGCCACCCACAGAGCAATGCCGCTAACATGACTGAAAATAAGGAGACTATCACAACAAACAACAAAGAAATCCCAAAAATAAAATAAATAAATACAAGGATCACATCATGGACCACATCAATTCACAAGTTTAGACCTACCTTTGGAAAGACTGCAGAGCAGGGGGAAAGTGGAGGTGAATTTTATAAATGACCCTGCCCTGAGGTTACATGAAAATCAAACAAAATCTAAGGTGGATTTAATCTGTTCTGCACTGACTCTATCTGTATTGCAACGTTTAAGATGTAAGATTGCGTGTGACATAATCATTATTGATTTAGAAGTATATTTACAACACACAGAATGAAAAACATGACAAAAACACAATTAATAGGTTGCACTAATTTCATGTTTCTTCTTGTAATACATTTGAATGTAGTAGTTATGTTGTATGTGGAGTGTACCTTGATCTAGAACTCTCTTGTTATGCAATATTTTTCATAGCCCTTTAACTAACAAAGAGTAATTCATCTTACACCGGTTTCACAGCATGCGTTTGCTATGAAGTGTGGCAGGTTCACAGAATCAAGACCATGTGTAAATAATTTCGGTGTGGTCAGATATATATGTGTGTGTGTGTGATTGTGTGTGTGTGTGTGTGTGTGTGTGTGTGTGTGTGTGTGTACATGTCTTTCTGTGGTTGTGTGGACAAATTTTGGTTTGAAACAATCATTGTGAGAACATTTTGGCTGGTCCTCATAACTTTAAAGGGTTGTTTTAGGGTTAAGACTTGGTTTTAGGGTTCAGGTTAGAATTAGGTTTAGGTTAGGGTTGGGGTTAGGGTTAGGCATTTATTTGTGATGGTTAAGGTCAGGGTAAGGGGCTAGGGAATGCATGATGTCAGTGAGTATCCTCACAAACAACTGTGTGTGTGTGTGTGTGTGTGTGTGTGTGTGTGTGTGTGTGTGTGTGTGTGTCAGTTTGTGTGTGTGTACATGCCTGCATGTGCATGGGAGACAGGGTTGGGTATACAGAATGCCATCTGGCAGTGGCGCCTCAAACTCAGCGCTACCCATCCCAGGGTGTCGGATCAGAACCGCCAGATCACAGATCCAGATCACTGCACAAACCAAACATAACAAAAAATAAACACACACACAACCAATACACAGATGCTTTGAGAGAACACACTAATTGCAGTCTGTGGTTGTCAATCAAATTTTTTTTCTTCCCCTGTTCATCTCATCATTATCTTCCTCCATCGTGCCTATTCTTCCTCAACGTGCCCCATGGAGTCGCCCCTCCTCTCTCATGGGACAGCTGAGATCAATCTGAAGATGCTTGGAGATATTCATTAGGGCTGTAGAAGACACTGCTGTGTGACAAAAACACTCCTCCAAGATGAAAACTTCAAGTGATGTGGCGTTACTGGCCATGAACATAGCCTTAAAACAATGATGAGTGGTCAGAATGATTATTTAATGGACAGTGACTGCTGCTTGTGCACCAAGGGCAGCTGATATCTTTCGATATGCTTTCAAATAGTGTATACACTGAGACTGCACATGTTGACACTTCCGCAAAGCTGTGGACACATTCCACAAGAAATAGTTTTCACAAGTGACTAATGTTGGTTGAAAACCATCTTCTCAATGTAAAAAAATTTGTTGTTCTGCACACAAAACAATACATATTTGCCATTATTGGATGCTTTTAGAGAAGGTAATGGGCTTGAGGGGTAGGAAAAATGACCTACTGATTTTTTTTCACGTCTGTTTTAATACAATATTCAAATGCTATACATGTTGAAAAAGATTTTGCTTGTTGTAATCATTTCTCATTTTCATGGTAACAGTAAAGTGACCCCTTCCTAGGGAGAAGGCAGTGTCTTAAATGTGAGAAAAAATCAACAGTCCTGCTTCTGTGCAAAAAAGCATTCTTAAGTTCAGCCAAAGCTAAACAATGCTTTGGCAGTCTAAGTTAAACAAGTCAAATGTTTATCTTCGCCCTAACGGTTGTGTTTGTATGGCTAACATGTTACCAAACATTCACCTACTTACACATTGGAACAACATCAGCGTTTACAGTTGTGTTTGCGGTCACTTTGCAAGTCCAATAGTCACTCTTTTTTGGCACTGGCTTGGTCCTACCAACTCCTGAGGGAAATATCTCTTTAAATGCTAACTGCTCCAGTGTTCACCAGCTAGTCACTAACTTTGTCTGCTATTTGGTAGAAAACGGGTAGTGTACACTGGGTTAATCTGAGCTTTTGCAGAAAACAAGCCGACTGCCTCTGCTGGAAATGAGGTTGATGAGACTAGTGAGACTGAACCATAATGGCTGAGTTATACTATATGTATATATAACATATGTTGTATGTACGACGTGTTGTCTGACAACAGTCTTTCCAGGGAGAAAGTCGTAGTGTTGTACATGGTTCAATACATGAAAAATGCCACAAATAGCCATGAAACAAATGAAAAACAAAAGCTAAAGACAGAAGTTCAAATCCAACATACTTTCTCAACTCCACACAGCTGAGGAATCGCAGCGGTAAGTACTCGTGAATGTCGGATTGGCGGTTTTGGAAAGTTACGGAAATGGTCTGATGCAGCCCCCGCTAGTCTGACATTGGAATGGGTGTGGGGTGAGGGGGTTTCCAATGCTATCCAACCATCTGACAAGCATTTGTGACAGAGTATACTGACCCCTTAGCAGTACAGTTGATGCTGTAAGAACAAACCATTTATCTGAAATCTTCTGCATAAGGGAATTGTACAGTGATGTGATGTATGATAAAATGTAGTCACACTTAGGGGGATCTCCAGTAAGGACAGGAGGAATGATTACAGTAACCAACACCTTTCTCAATATACATAAGGCATGTGAGTGCTATATTAATGTTGGCTTTAAAAAATCCGAACCATCTCTTTAACCAGTGAGCAGCATGTAACTTTATGAAAGTATGAAAATCATGAATATCTGTGATAAAACTCCTCACCAAAGAGTAATGATATGCTTGCAATAAAAGTCGCTAAAAGTCTGGCACCACTCTCCCATTCAAGTGAATGTGAAAGTTGTCCAAAAAGCTATTTCAGTTGTCCAAAAAAATGATCTCCTATAATGAGTTCTTGAACATTGTGGGTGGAATACTGTATGTTGTTACCAGTTGTAGGGAGGTAACTGAAGGGAGGTGAGTACAAAACATATAGAATAGCTACTTTCCATTTTTTTTAATATTGTTGTACTCTGATGTACTCTGACACATAAGTAAAAAGTATTTATCCCAGTATGATGAGAACATGGGTGTAAACCCTCATTCACACTTTCTTTTTCTTGAATTAATAAATCTACTTTTTCAGAAAGGTGCCAACAAAATTTCACAGCTGACAGATCCAGGATTGAAAAGCCACTGGAGACATTCAGAAATGATTGGGTTTCAGTATAAAATCAAGACTAGGTAAGGTTTACGACAGGTTTTCTATCAATATCCAGGATTTGTTGCTGTGTTGTGGTTAGCAATGAGAAAACTGTAAAGTAGTTCAGAATAGTGAGGCTTCCTGACAGACATGACAGATATTACCGGTTGTATTTAAAGTAATGGAGACAAAACAATCCAAATATGTAGGAGTAAAATGAGAAAGTAAAACTAAAAAGAACTTCTAGGGTTTTGTCCCTTTTAATTCCTTTTGCTGACTGTAGTGTCAACATTTTCCTCTATACTCCACACAATCAAACACACACAGGCAGACAAAAAACTGCCTTTTCACAGGAAGTTGGTCCTGTTTTCTGTTGGGGCAGCCCAAGAAATCTAACCAAACTGAGTAACATAAGGTCAGTTAGCTCAATTAGATCGATTGTCAAAATATTCTTCAAGAAATCACTTTAATAGTAGACCTGTGCTCGACCAAGTATCTGTACTAGAGCAAATACATGGAGATGTCTTTCACTTTAATTTTGGCTGCTAGTTACTGTATGTGTAAATATATGGATATACTGAACAGCACCTGGGTGGCAAAAAGGTTCTGGGTGCGAACCCCGGTTCGACCGGAGCCTTTCTGTGTGGACTTTGCATGTTCTCCCTGTGCCTGTGCTGTGTTTTCTCTGTGTACTCCAGCTTCCTCCCACAGTCCAAAAACATGCTCAATTCTCAAAGATTCAGCACATCAAATACCATCATAACTACACGATCAGAACTGAAAATCTATATTATTCTACGGCACAACACCTCACTGAACACCACTCATGCAATGAAGGTCCCACCTCTGACTACAGTCAGACCATTTCAAAAATCCTCTTGCAGAAGGAAACCAGTTGAATTTTCAAACGTGACACACTGGTAGATCCTTGTCTGAATGAAGAAATGGATTTTTATATTTACCACTTTTATACACAAACGTCTGAATTGTACTAAATGATACTGTGTGAAATTTATCGTCATTTATATATTTTTTTAAATTTTATTTTTATGATATTAATCTTTATTTTCTCTTCAATCCATTTTTCTTCTTCTTCTTTCACTTATTATCTCTCTTACTTTACATTTTCTTTCAACCTGTTCTTTGTCCTTCCCTGCTTCTCTATTCCATCCTTGATTAATGCTTGAGGAGATTTTCAGTTACCCTTTACACATAATGGAAGCCAGTATCAATGACCTCCTATTTGACCAAAAGTAAAAACCCCAACGCCGCAGAGACAATGGTAATGTGACTCACTGAGAAGGGAGGTTACTAGAAGCATTCTTTAGAGCTGGAACCCATCATACATCACTATGTAGAACCTTTAGCACCTTTCTGCAAAGGCTGAAAAAAACATATTCTGATACGGTATAAAATCTCCAATCAGAGTTTATACCTTCACAGAACACCCTCTTCACAGCGATCTGCAGCTTGAGGCATTCCCCTGCTAACGTTCTGTAAACATTACACACATCAAGACATCAAGAAATTATTGTCCAGCGCAGCAACAGCAGCGGTCTGATGCAGAATCAATTTGGGCTTCTTCAAAAGATCCACTTGATGGGTGAGACAGAGCAGAGATGCTAATCGCCAAAAGGTCCGAGTGTAATGCCTTCCCTCTGATTCAGTGTGCCTGCCTCTGAAGCCAGCGTCTTAATTATCACCATAGGACATACAATACCCGACCAAACATAAATGCCATCAAAACGACAATGGTCTCACAGTTGCCATTATCACCCAGTATTAATTGATCTTATCGTAATCACGTTATCTAGTTCAAATAAGGTGCTTTAATAAGCCGCAATTGCCATTTAGGCACTCGTAAATATCCTGAAAAGCAAAGACTCATCACTTCTTAACAGGGGGATATTAGTGCTGCGCTGTTACTTAATGAACATAAAAATGGACGACAGAAGTTTTGCTTGGACTGGAAGTTTTACTGCCTGTACCCTAAGATCTCCTGTATCTCATGTTATACATTCTGTTATACATGTATTCTAATTTTAGTGATTTTCATGTTTTATTTCACTTGGAGATTGTATTGTTTCTTGAAAGGATGAGAAAATTCCATGATTTCACGGAAGCCTATCACAGACTTCTGTCAGGGGTGCAACATTTACATCAATTTAAGAGAGTATCTGTAAGATTACAAAAGATTACAAAGATGAAAAGAGGATGGCTTCTGCAAAGGGATAATGATCCTAAACACATCTCAAAATCCACAATGAACTACTTCAAGAGGCACAAGCTGAATGGTTTTTCCATGGCCCTCACAGTCCCCCGACCTAAACATCATCGGAAGTCTGTGGCTGGACTTTAAAGGAGCAGTGCATGCTAGACAGCCCACGAATCTCACAGAACTAGAAGACTTTTGCAAGGAACAATGGGCGAAAATCCCACAAGAATTGAAAGACTCTTAGCTGCTACAAAAAGCATTTACAAGCTATGATACTTGCCAAAGGGAGTGTTACTAAATACTGACCCGCCGGGAGCCCAAACTTTTGTTTCGGGCAATTTTTCTTTTTTCTTATTTCGAAACTTTAAAAGATGGAAATAAAAACGTAATCTTGCTTAAAATTTTAAAGAAATGTGTCATCTTTAATCTTATGCCTTATTGGAAATCACGCCATCTTTTACTTGCTTAACTATTCACAGTAACAGAAATTATGAGCAGGGGTACCCAAACCTTTTCATGCTACTGCATATAAGCAGCCAATAAAGATAATATAATTGCCTGCTTTTATCACAAGACTGGACTCACTATGAGCAAATAATAGTCAGGAAAAATACATATATGTAGTAACAGGAAATTTTGTAGGCAAAATATAAACCTGTCGCATTGCTGCTGTTTAGTTATGTGTAGCTGTTGTGCTGTGACATTACAGACAGCTCTTGGACAGTTACCAAAGGCTCATGTAACCTGTTGAGATATTCTTTACTTTTTGGCTAGTTGTATACATTTCTATTTCCTCCTTCCATACATCTGAAAATACATGTTTTAATAGTGAGAAATTTGGGAAAACATGGCACTTGTGAAATTAGGCTGAAGCTCACTTTTTCATGCTGTATATGGAAATAAGTGGATCAGCATAGTTTGTAAATACAGACAAACACAATTATACTGTTTAGTGGCTAAAAGAGGGCCAGGAATCCTAAACATCCCCCTTTATTTTATGAAATGTTTTTGTTTAAATGGTTGATTACCACCATAAGAATACTCAATATTGAGCTACTCTACTTCACTTATTTTATGTCTTCCTTAGACCATTATTGGATATGTATTTTAAAAATAACACTCATTTTTGCACCACATAAATAAAGTTTAGGTTAAATTTAAGTGTCAGAGCAGAGAAAAAAAGGTACCAAATACTGTACGCACCAACATGTATATACTATAAAGCATATTGAAACAAAAATTCAGACTTTGCAAATGAAGTCACGAGTGAAATGAGAAGACAAGGAAGTTGCAACAAAAGAAAAAATACAAACCTATACTTGAGGGTATGGATTTGGCTGGTGAGTAACATTTTTTGTGTCTACATATGGCAGTGTTAGCAGTTTAGAATACAGTTAGTGTACTTAAAGCAGTAAAAGTGTGTGTGTCCTATAATGTAAACACAGTTTTCTGCAGGAGGTTACAGCTCATCTTGGTAATTGTTTGTCATGCTAGAATAAGAAAATGGAGCCAACAAATTTCAGTTCACCTCTTGTGATTGAAAAGTGCACTGAAAACGTCAGTCATTTTTTCATTAAGACTGGATTTGGCTCATATTTTGTTGTTTTTGGTGATTTAAATGTTTCTTGTAATATAGCAATATAAAAATACTGTTTGCAGTGTGTTTTATATATTTCTTTTATATAATCCTTAACCCATAATTCAATATGCACTTATTATTTAGGCCCATATAATTAAAGTTTAGGTTTGTTAAGTGTCAGATCTCTAAGAATTTGGCTGGATTTGTGCATGACACACTTGCAGACACGCATGTGCACACACACTCACACTTCTGGAAATCATGGCTGTATTAGTTTCTTCTCAGTATCACAGGATTTCCAATGAATTCTTCAGAGACGGTATTAGGAACACAGACAGAAGTTAATAAAAGTCTAATCAAAATAACTTCCAAAGCTTTGGCTTCTTTCACTTTCTAAATGAGATCAAAGCAAGAGTCGAAACCATTTAAGAATTACCAAGATCTGGAAGACACAGACAACAACAACAATAAGAAAGAGAAAATGTAATGAATGGCCAAGCAACAAACAAATAAAATAATAAGAGAAGAAAAAATACAGCAAAGAGGAGGGATAGAACAGTCCACCAGGGACACTTTTTTTCTTTATTGTCTCCCTTCTTCTTTCATCTCGTGTATTTTTGTTTGTTTTGTTTATTTCTCCATTTGAGAGATTTGGTTTCTCATGTGTTGTCCAAAGGGCCAGGATGGGAGGGTGGGGGGTGGGGGCTTATCTTTCCAGGGGGCGGAATATTTTTGTGTGTGAGAGAGTGTGTGTGTGTGTCCTTGTTTGTGTAATTATATTCCCTACATTTCCATAGAGGAAATAGCCTGAGCTATAATTGGCTTGACAATGTGAGTAATTGTTGATTGTTATTGTTTTTATTTTTATTGTTACACTGCCAGAACCTACACAGTTTTTTTTCCAACTCAGACTTAACTTTAAGTTGTACATCACATCACATGCATGAATACATTTCTTCCTGCTTTAGTATCTTAGACTGTATGGCAAAACTCTGACTAGTATGTACTTGCTCTTTCTGAAAGGTATCTTCCAGTCAATGTTTTTTTCTTTTTCGCACTCAAGTTTTTTCATGTACTTTTGAACCTGCACTATTATGGCTTCTAGTTGCAGATCAAAGGTAGAATTACATCTCTTTTCATATGTAGGAGCTGTTATTCAGAAACTGCCTCAGCACCTTTCCTTGCCGCAGCGAGGCGTCCACTGCGCGGCAGCCTTTTCAGAGAGGTTGGCCATACGAGAGGGGGAGGAGGGGTCAACACGAGAACAGAAATAGAGGGAGAGGGAGAGGGAGAGGGAGAGAAAAGTCGGCGAAGAAATCAATGTCAAGCTTGGTCTTCCATTTCACCTTGCACTTGGAGAAGGAGTGGGGAGGCTCCGGCGGTGGTGGTGGATAGGAGGGAGGATGAGTAGTGGTGGCACTGGAGGACACCATAGGTCAATAAAGAATCAATAGGAGTGGGTGAAACTACATGCTGAGGATAAAAGACTGTGGAGTAGGCCTTGGCTGCTGCGTACTGTAGAGGCGGCTCTGGCACTGGCAGAAAAGGAAACGTGTCCAGGGGTTACTCTGCAACACTTCCCGGCCAAACCTTGAGGCTCTTAATTGCAGTAAGCTGTTTTCTAACCCAGCAGCAGAGAGGGATGTTGGGCATAGAGCTGTATGTCCACCTATTAATCACAAATGCTAATTAAATTTCCTTTGAAATGCAACGGCATATTCACACCAGTTTGGATTCTACTCCTCCAACAATCTGACCTCTGAGTAAACTGTGCTCTGAACTTTCAAAGAACACCACTTTCCATCAGTACAGGCCTCAATATTATATTTCTAATGTCTCCTACATAAAAAGTTATCATGCTAATTGTTTGTTATGCTTGAGAATAATAATTCAGCCATGGAGCTAACAAATTTCAGCTCACCTTTTCTGACTGAAGAAAAAAATTGCATTGAAAACATGTCATTCTCATCCTTCATTAAAACTGCACTGAATGCGTTGTGACATCCCTGACACGTAGAAAATAACGAGGTGATGAAAGAATGATAAAAAAAACTGCCTTTGAAGTGCAGCATTCCGACACAAAAGCTTCTCTTTCTCCCGGTGAGGAATAAAGCCACCAATTACGCAAATAAAGATATCAATTAAGTGGCATAATTGAGATTCTGTAGATATATGAAAATGAATTTCCCAAAGGTTTCTTGGGTAATGAGCTCCACAGAGGTATTAAAGGTAGGCTTGTGTCATAGCCCCCATGAAAAAGCTACTGTAACACATACACAGGGTAATATTCTTTATCCTTCTTCCCTGCTTGTTTATTCTGTGGCTGTCTGTCATTTTCCTGCCTTAATCTTTGCAGCTATGCAAAGAGTCACATTTGATCATGAGTGGAACAAAGAAACTTCTTTATCTCAGCTGTATGAAAGAATCCAATAATGTTAGAGGCTTCCCATAAAAATTCATATTGCAGTCAGGGAACCACTAGCCATTAACATTCAAAGGTTGAACCGCATGTCTCGTAATTAACAGAATTGGTAATACAATTGATAGGGGAAAAATAAAACATCCTATCTGACCTAGCCGAGATGCAAAACATGTCAAGCTTCAATCCCTGCAGCACACCTGTGTTTGCAACCCTCACCCTCATCGGGGCTAGAGGTCGCCAGAGCTGGAGTGGGCGTATGAGCAAAGTAGGGCTATCTTCATACAGGAATGCCTCCAGCAATATGGCCGCCAGAGCCTGTGAGGGCACCGTTATATATCAATTATAAAGGCAAGCCTGGTCTTAGTTAATGATGTCCTCACATAGATTTCTCTTCAGAGCAATTAATGCAGTAGTTTGTGCTAGAGGATGCCCCCATAGGTACAATGTCAGCGCCCCACTCCTACACAAGCATGTAGTGAGAGCCTATGTAGGAACACACACACAGAGAGAACATACAAATACAGACACATGCCCACACTTTTTTATAACCATTATGTGTCTTTAAGCAAGTTTTTCTTCAACTATACCGTGGGTTAGGACCCAAAATGGCTAAGGAGCATATTTCTGAGTCCCCGGATGCCAGGAATACTAGTTTGTACAGTAAGTACTAGTAGTCATTAGACCAGGTCCCAGAGTAAGACAGGATTTTCTTAATTTGGTTCCTGGGCTGAAGAAGTTTAACAGCCCCTGCACCATAATGCTGGAGGAGAATGGATAATGAGGACAAGGTTTGGAGATGGAGTGCAGCAAAAAAGACAAAATACACAAAAGATGGGGCTATGCGAGCACGGAAATCTGTTGAATTGCATCCACACCCTCCACCCACCCAACACAACAAACACAAAAGTTGCACAGCTCTCCATCTCTCTGAGGACAGATTCAGTGTTCTGCATATTGAATGAAATAAGACCAGTTGGAGATCTATTTTAAGTGCAAAACACACACTTCTATCCTTTTTTGTGAGCACAGCATTGCTGGCAGTGGCTGGCAGTACTATACTTGTAGCCCGTTCCACAAGCTCAAGGTAAGAGTTTTGCAGAAAGAAAATAAATAAAAGCACTGACAGAGTGAGTGCCCAGTTATATGTTGCCAAGCTCCAACCTTCACCTGTGTGTGTGGGCTTTCATGATAGTAGAAAATGTATAGATATGTACAGTATATTGAATATGTGAGTACAAGATATGGATACCAGTGGCACATAAAGTATTGAGATCTTTTACCTCAAAGTCAAACTGAATTTATATATTATTATATTTTTTATATTTTATTTTAAATATTTTTTATTCTTTTTTTTTTTTTTTGCAGAGAAACAATATGTAACCTATATCCTTAGTGTTTATTTTGACTTGTGTACTTACTATATCGGGTCAAAGTTGCAATCACCAAAAAAAAAAAATTTCCATTTTATTTTTATTTCTACAGTACCAGCACCCTTTACATCAGTGTACTGAAGGACCATGATTTTTTTGTTATGACTGCCATGGTCATCACTTAAGTTCTAACAGCCTGACAAAAAAGCACGGGTACTGTCTGAACACAGTAGATGTTACTTCGCATTTAACTCCCTCCATGATTTGAATCACAGAGTAACATAGGAGCGCTGCACTCACATAATCACAAATAGGTCAAATATAATGTCAGGCGATCACAGCACTGAGTGTGCAGGAGCTGCAGATGATTCATCAGGCACCAAAATAACATCAATCTATTTTCTGCCACTTATCTGGAGTCAGGTCGCAGTGGCAGCAGGTTAAGCAAGGTAGTCCAGACATCCATCTCCTCAGCAACATTTTCCAGTTCTTCCTGGGGGACCTGGGACGTTCCCAGGCTAAATTAAATATATACAGTTTCTCCAGCGTGTTCTGGGTGTACCCCGGGGCCTCATACCTTTTCGATGTGCCCAGAAAACCTCCAATGGGAGGCGCCCAGGAGGCCTCATGATCAGAGGCCTGAATTACTTTAACTGGCTCCTTTCAATGAGAAGGAGCAAAGGCTCTACTCCTAGTTCCCTTACCCTATCTGGTGTTCAAATTCCTTTCACATAAAGTAACATCTAGTGGGAATCATTGCTAACACTAACAAGACAGGCTAACTAACCTATACTTTCCAAGCGGAATACAAACTTAACAGCACAATGAGTCCTCCCAAATATTCAGTGTTGTAAAAGAACATTGCTAAACATTGATAATTAATGTTACGGAAAAGGGGGAAAATGCCAGGAATCAGCATTTGTAGGCTATACAGTAAGCGTGAAAGAAATCTATTAAAAGTAAATATTATGCATTAGATTATCATACAGGTTGTAAAGAAGCTCAAACATCAGCCAGAATATCTAAAGCACTTTAATTGGAGGTAAAAGCAAAAGTGAGCATACCCATCTATAATATTGATAATAATCCACCACTGCCCAGGAAAGCATTGTTCTCACACAACTATGGAAAGTATGGTAGGTCAAAGCTGACATTTGTCTGACATTTAATTTCAACATTCTCAGCCTCACATACGTAAGAATGGTGTTTGTTTATTTCTTGATTGTAAAGATTCAGATCTGCAAACTAATTTGGAGACGGTGAATGACTACCATTGTCTCTTCTTTCAGCAACTGAGGTGCCCTTGAGTCTGGCACTGGACTCCAGTGGAGGTGCCCAGTAGCCAAAAGTAGATATCTATAGTTGTACGGTAGTGTGCAGCTCCCGTGAGTAGAGGTGTTTAACTGTATGAAGAGCTGAGTTCTGACTTTCTTTGGATAAATAAATGTTCAGAGCCAACTGCATTTGTGACAGCCAAGTACTCAATTTTCAAGACATCCTCTGATATGTATTTTAATGGTGTGGGAGTGAGAGATGGACAAGCTGCAGCCATAATCATGAAAAGATCAATTTGTTAGTCTTTTCCCAGTAAGTGTGCACGATTGGCCATGAAGTGTCCTCTGGTTATGAAGTGGTCTCTGGGCAGCTCAGACTTTGGCAGAGAGGCCCAGCACCACACAGCTCAGCACAGCTTGCCATAGTTGACCATCAGCCCAGGCAGATGGCCAGTAACCAAATTAGCATTTGGTCTGGATTAAATTAAATATCCGGTGGAGAGCTATCTCTGGAAAGACCCTGGAATGGGTTGGTGGTGGGCTGGAGCTGGTGTTGGGAGAAAGACTGGACATGGAGCTCATAGGGCAATTTGTGCTGGTTTGGAACTGGTTCAGTGTTTTTAAGTGTGATAGTCAGTGAAATTGGCTGGACTCCTCAGGATGGACCGAGGGAAATCACAGGATGGCTTACTACACTATGTGATCTTTTTATACATTTAAGGCATTTAGCTGAAGCTCACATTTGGAATAAATTTGAAATGACTGGGTCAGTTTCCGACTCTTGTTTTATTACACCTCATCTCGATCATATCGTCAAGAGATAATTTCTCCCGCTGTTGACTATCTCCTGCACTCTAAAAATCTAATTCTCCAATTAGCTTCATATATGAGATTATTGCATTTTTTTTTCTTTTTCAGGATAATCAGGTCTTTGAAAATGAAAATAACAATAATAATAAATGCAGAATGCAGGTTTATATAGAAAAATCCAGTTACGAAATGTATTTCTAAGAATTCAGAAGGCCTCAAATATGATAGTTTCACAAAAGTATTACAACAGATCAGTGCAACCTTTGAGATTTTTGTTGTATCTGACAGCAATTATGGCTCTATGACAGTATCATACCAAAACCAAACAATAGCCAAAGCGAAAAGTGATGAAAAGTAACGACAAACATTTACTCAAAGTAATTTTTATTTTTGAAGTTTTATTCCAGTAAAACCATCTACCTAAAATTTCAGACAGCATAGGTGTCAAATATCAACACCTTGAATGTGAATTATTTTCAAAAGCATAACTAATAAATAACATAGGCAACTAGCAATACAACCAAGGGGTTACAACCAAGTACAGGTTTTGTATGGTGTGATTCTACTTACTACGTGTTGGCTCACAGGTGCATCAGTGGGTAAATGCCAATGGTAGCTGTGTAACTGTGCCAGTCCATGCGAAATGTGCCAAGGTACATTGGTGCTCCATAAAATTTGTGGCGAATTCATATCAATATGTCCCCTGTATGAACATATTATTGGTATGACTTGTTGAACTGCTATTAAGAAATGTAACAAGTGTATGTAATACGTTGGTTTTACAGTGCTAAATTGGTCATATAATGTGAAATAGTACAAACGGCAAACAAACTGGCTAGCCTTTGTGCTGAAATACCTAGTTGATCTTTTATAGCAGACTGGGTCTGAGCTGACCATGGTGAGTAAAAGTTAAACTAATATAGAAAATACAGTGGCTTCAAAAAGTATTCAGACCTCTTACCTTTATGCGTACTTTATTTTTTTGTTTTTCATTTTAAGTGGATAAAATTGCCATTTTTGCCCATCAGTCTACCCTCAGAAATCCATAAAGACAAAGTGAATTATTATTATTTACAAAAGTATATAGACCCTTGCTGTGACACAGATTGTGGTCAGTTTAGAGGGGGCACACATCTGTGTATATAAGGTCCCAAAATTTACAATGCATATCAGGACAAAAACCAAGCCATGAAGTCCCAAGAACTCTCTACAGACCTCCGTGATAAAATTGTGGCCACACATAGATCAGGGCAGGGGGATAAAACCGTTTTTATATCAACAGTCACTCTAACAGAGCTGCAGAAGTGCTCTGCAGAGATGGGAAAACCTGACGGATGAATGACCATCTCAGCAGTACTCCATCAATCAGGGCTTTATGGTAGAGTGGATAGACAGAAGCCACTTTGGGTACAAGGCATATGACAGCCTGTCTGTTTTTTTTGCCAAACGGCATTTAAAACACTGAGAGCAGGACAAAAAGTGAACCCTTTCGGCAGAACTCCAAACGGTATTTCTGGCAAACACCAGGCACTGCTCATCACCTGGATAATACCATCCTTACGGTGATGCATGGTGGTGGCAGCAACATGCTATGGGGGTGCTTCTCAGCAGCAGGGACAGGGAGACTCAGAATTGAGGGGAGGATGAATACAGCCAAATACAGAGAGGTCGCTGAAGATAACTTGCTCCAGAGTGCCCTTGACCTCAGGCCCCGGTCTCAGGTTACGTGCTCGACTGTGACGCAAAGTATACAGCCATGGAAAAATTGGAGTGGCTTCAGGACAAACTTCAGGAATTCAGGCTTCAGGACTCTGACAGTCCTTGAGTGACCCAGCCATAGCCCAGACTTAAATCCTCACTTCTTGGCTTTCTCTCGTAGTTTTGTGCTTTCTCGTCTCTCTCCTCTCTCCTCCTGTCGCTTTCTGCAGGTATTTCTGCCCCTGGTGCTGCAGAGTCTGGATCTGTGACTACAAACCACCTAATGCCCCCATGATCCTGTTCATCACCCACTGCTTCAATTATTATGATTGTGATTATTAATATATTTAGTTTTATTAGCATTATAATTCACCCTATATTTATAATTATTAGTTTTATTATTAGTGTCATTATTGTTATACATCTTTATGTTGTAACTGTACCATACTGTTATCTTTCAAAACCTCCTGCCCCCCCCCCCCGATCTCTCTCTCTCTCTCTCTCTCTCTCTCTCTCTCTTTCTCTCTCAACCCAGCTGGTCGGGGCAGACGGCCTTACACCATGAGCCGGGTTCTGTTCAAGGTTTCTACCTGTTAAAAGGGAGCTTTTCCTTGCCGCTGCTTTCTCATGTGGGAATGTTGGGTCCCTGTAAATATAACTATAAAAAGTATGGTCTAGACCTGCTCTACATGAAAAGTGCCCTGAGATAACCTCTGTTATGATTTGGCGCTATATAAATAAACTTGAATTGAATTGAACTTAAACCCCATAGAACATCCGTGGAGAGACCTGAACATGGAAAATAAGACGCTTCACATCCAATCTGATGGAGCTTGTGAGGATCTGTCAGGAAGAATGGGATAAATTACCCAAATCCAGGTGTTCAAAGCATGTAGAGACTTCCCAAAGAACCTCAAGGCTGTAATGCTGCTAAAGGGGCTTCTACAAAGTACTGAATTAACGGTCTTAATACTTCTACCACGCAATAAAGTGTGCAAAATGGGGTCTGAATACTTTCCTAAGCCACAGTATATTCTGTTCTCTATCCAGATAGGCATTTTCATATTACTCTATTTTTTTAATATCATTTTTACTCTGTAATTTGTTCATTTAAGAGATGAAAAATACATATGACATGGCAGTGGCGAGCCAGTTATACAACTGACTGGTGTATTCTGTTCCTGTTCAGACAATAAATGGCAACACAGACACAGATGCAGGCCTCCCGTCCATTATTCCTCCACCCAGCACAACACAACGCAGAGTCAAGTGGTTGCTTAATTAACTAGCCAGTTTCATTGGTGTCTGGCTTAGCTCAGTAACATCAAGCAACTGATAGACATGATAGCTCATTATTCTCACGAGACTGATATGCTGACTGACAGTGAGATACAACAATTGGATCAATCATCATTTGGATTGAAAAATGTAGTGTCAGCCTGTACTTTACTCTTTGTAATAAAGCCAACAATGCAATGTCTATTAGAAGAGTATATTACAGTTATGCGACTCTACACCTGTCAGTGATGGCACAATATGATGATAATTCATAAGTGTCCAAAATATCAATGTACTGCTAACTAGTAAGAGTAGAGTAAACTATTTATTTATTTAGCCTTTGCTACTATGAGAGCCAGAAACTCTTGAGTAATGTTCTAATTTTACATTTTAATATACATTTTTACTAGTAATACTGGACAAATGAGCATGCTCATCAAAAAGTACACACCTCCTAAATTCTACCTAAAAGCCAATTTAAAAGACAATAGTGGAATGGTCTTTTATTCTGTGAAAACGTTGCAGATGTCCTTTAACTTGAGAGAAAGGAGGAGAAAAAAGATGGGAGCCAGGAGAGACAAAGTGGGAGAGAGCTACACTTGAAGAAAGTCAGTGACCTGTCATGTTTTGGCTATTCCTTTGCCTCACAGACATGCACACACACAAGCGTGCAAACACACACACAGGGGCATTGTGCACGTTAATCTGAACTGATTGCATGTCCACTTACATAAATTATGGACTGTGGTGGATGCATTATTTACTCGGTAGAATTAAAAAGGCATGCCAGGTTGCTGGATGCTGTCACAAGATCGCAGCACACACACCCACACACACACACACACACACACACACACACACACACACACACACACACAAACACACTCGTAGCAAGGGAGAGTTAGAGGGGATGGATTTTGGACAGAAAAGTGCACTAAAATAAACATTTATCCTAATTTCCTGGCTTTGATGTTTGTTTATTCCCTTCCTTCTTTCCTTACTTACTTGTTCTCCTCCTTCTTTTCTTCCCTATCTGCTGTGTTTCCCTCCTCTTTCCCCTCCCTTTATGCTTGCATCCATCCACTCAGCCATCTTTTCTTCCATCCTTCCTTCTATTCCTCAGTATGTTCCTCCACCTTCATTTACTAATTTGCTTTTTACTCTTTCTGCCTTTTTCATCCATGCTTTCCATCATTTCTTTTAACCCCTCTCCAATCTCAGCCACCCCTCCCCTCTTTTAAACTGTCCTCTTGTTTCTGTTAGGTTTCTTTTTATTTCCTCTCCTTTTTTGTTCTTGTTCTTTCTTTCCCATGCACTACACATCCTTTTGTTCATTCATGTTTTCTTTGTTTGTTCCTTCTTTTGTCCTTCCTCACTTTTTACCTTTCTTTGTTTGCGTCTTCTCTTTCCCCTTTTCTGCTTTTCCCTTCCTTTCTCCTCCTTGTTTTACCTCTCTTCCTATTGCCTTACTGTTTGTCCCAGTATGCCCAATACTATATATTTTCATTTCCTTGATTCATATTACCCTTACTTTCTTCCAACTCTACTTCCTCCAGACGTTTTCCTGAAGTCTTCCCGAAGCCGTCCTTCCATTCATTTACCTATTCTGTCTCGCTTACTTTCTTTTCCTCACCCCCTTCATTCTTACCTCCTATCTTATACCCCATCAGTTTCATCATTTGTTCTTTTCTTCCCTCATTCATCCATCGTTCACTTCTTCCATCTTTTCTCCACAGTTGCCTTGTTTACCCTCCTCCCATTCTTCTTCTTCTTCTTCTCCGTTCATGTCAACTGTATGTCCCTCCACTCATTCCACTTCTTCTACTGATTGCTGGATTCCCTTTGTTCCCAGGCAAGTCCAGTTTGGGTGTATGGTATCTCCTATCTCTTTCTCCTTTCCTCTGCTTCTGTCTCCCTCTGCATTTTACATCAGATGAGTTCTAACCTGAAGAGAGACCTGAAAACAGTGGGAACAGAGTTCAATAACATTTTGACACGACACACTCATAGAATTATGAACATTATGCTGAATGTGAAATAGTGTACTGTAAAACATAAAGGCATGTTCCTTTTATTAAAAAAAAAAACAAAATTACGATGAACAATGTTACATCATTACTTTGAGCAAACTCAATGTCAATTTCAACCCTCTGAATTTTTTGTTAGTTGTTTAGTTCCAATATTTACTGACTTTTGGTAGAGTGAGTTAGCTAGGCCTCTCACATAGAGGATAAGCTGGGTTACTTACAAATACCATTATTTGGCACTAAGCATGTTCTAGGACAGGAGGGATGAGGGGAAAAAAATAAGCAATTTGAAATTGTTTGGGTTTTTTACTTGTATTTTCACTGGTTTACAATAAACTGCAAATATATGTAAAAAAAAAATATAGGGGAAGTGTCACTGTTTCAGGTAAACAAGAACCATTTTGATGGGACATTCTGACTTTTTAGTAATTTCAAAAGATGTACTATTAGGGCAACATGAAAAAAGGTAATATTAATGGATTTTGCAACTCCTAGTAATGTAATATTAACAATTTAGAATAATGATGGCTCAAAAAAAGCACCATATGATGTCTCTGATTGCATATGACTAAAGCCGCAAGGAAAAAATTTGGACTATAGGAATAAAGTGAATAACTAAGATGCAGAGAAGCAACTGACTCCTTTTTTATGCCTACATTAGTCAGGTCTTTCCTCTTTTCTCCCTTCAAGTCATCAGTAAAGCTCAAATCTGCATGCAAAAGTGTCACAGTGGGGCAGCTCCTTACAGCATAACATCCCAAGCTTTGGCAGAACGTTTGGACACCAAGTGCCACCCCCAGAGCCAAGAGAGAAAGCCTGTGAAACAGATAGAGAGAGAATTAAAACAGAAGAAACAGAGAGCATATCACCAGAAAGGAGAAAATCTGCTCCTCACCCCAGACTTCCATTCAGCAGCCTCAATCTTGGCTACAGCACAGTTAACTTAACACCTAAATATAGAGCGTGCCGGCTATTCATGTAGTGTTATTGCAACGCTAATGCCCACAATCGCGGATTTTGGAGGGCTAGCCGGCCTTATAGTGCGTCCGCCTGCTCCTGAATATGCATAGTACCGAGCAGGGAGAAGAGAGTGCCAGGCGAGACACAGAGGATTTGATGTTCAATAAAAGAGAAAGCCTTTGACATGGAATACGAGCGGGGCCCAGCCTCAATATAAAAGAACCAGGAGGGGAATTAGATGGATGGAGAATTCCTTCAGAAGTACAGACAGAGAGAC